>NC_141329.1:15414028-15596528 GCF_037954235.1 Aulostomus chinensis | reverse complement strand
GTGTTCCGGCCTTCCGGATGAGTTTGTTTAGTCTGTTGGCATCTGCTACCTTCAGTCTGCTGCCCCAGCACACAACAGCAAACAGGATGGCACTGGCCACCACAGACTCATAGAACATCCTCAGCATGGTCCTGCAGATGTTAAAGGACCACAGCCTCCTGAGGAAGTAGAGACGGCTGAGGCCCTTCTTGTAGACCGCTTCAGAGTTCTTAGAAAAGTCCAGTTTGTTGTCCAAGTACACCCCCAGGTACTTGTAGTTCTCAACAATGTCCACACTGACCCCCTGGATGGAAACAGGGGTCACTGGTGTCTTTGTCCTTCTGGGGTCCACAATCAGTTCCTTTGTCTTTGTCAAATTGAGCAGGAGATTGTTGTTCTCACACCATGAAACAAAGTTCTCCAGCACAGTCCTGTATTCAGTCTCATCACCCTTCCTGATGCATCCACCTACTGCGGAGTCGTCAGAGAATTTCTGAAGGTGGCAGGACTCTGTTGTAGTTGAAGTCAGTGGTGTAGAGGGTGAAGAGGAAGGGAGACAGGACTGTCCCCTGTGGAGCCCCAGTGTTGCTCACCACTCTGTCTGACAGTGTTGTAAGCATACAAACTGTGGTCTTCCAGTCAGTAGTTAACGATCCAGGTCACCAGAGGAGCCTCCACCTGCATGGCTGTCAGCTTCTCACCCAGCAGCACTGGTCTGATGGTGTCGAAAGCACTGGAGAAGTCAAAGAACATGACCCTCACAGTGCTCTCCGGTTTGTCCAGGTGAGCGTAGACACGGTTGAGCATGAAGATGATGGCGTCCTCTACTCCAAGGCGGGGCTGGTAGGCGAACTGGAGGGGATCCAGCAGGTGTTGGACTGATGGCCTCAGCTGTTCCAGGATGAGTCTCTCCAGGGTCTTCATGATGTGAGACGTCAGTGTCACTGGTCTATAGTCCCGGGGGCAGTTGGGACGCTGTGTCTTCGGCACTGGGACTAGGCAGGACATCTTCCACAGCACAGGGACGTTTTGAAGACTGAGGCTCATGGTGAAGACATGATTAAGGATTCCACTGAGCTGGGGGGCGCAGGCTTTGAGGACTCTGGGGCTGACACCATCAGGACCTGCAGCCTTGCCTGTGTGGAGTCTGCTCAGTTGTCTTCTCACCTTGTCAGCTGTGAAAGACACTGTGGGGGTGACTGGAGGGGGGGGAAGAGGCCTCATTTGTAAGAGGGCTGTCAGCCTGGGAGCCAGAGGAGGAGGGGGGGATGGGTGAGACCCCCACCTGAAGAGGAAGGAGGACAGTGAGGAGGGGGCTGTGTGGAGGGCAGAGGGGGGTCTAGTGGCCGTATGCAGGCAGTAGAGATGGGGGCGGGAATAGCAGGAGGGGGGGGCCGTTTCAAATCTATTAAAGTAGAGGGGAGGGAACAGGAGATCAGGCTGGAGAGTCATGAATGAACAGAGGACAATCTGGCAAAGAGTGAGTGTTGACTGGGAGCTTATGTACTGGGCTGATTACGAAGGGGCTGCAGGTGTGGCTGGTTAAGTGGAGGTGTGGCTCAACCGGAGGCAGGTGTGGAGAGAGACACTACTGTGGAGAGACAACAAACGTGACAGAACCCCCATCCCTCTAGGGGCGGCTCCCGATGTCCCAAAATAAGGGGAGGGTGGGTGGGCGTGACACTGACCTAGTATTCCTGAGATCCAGAGGAGTCTCTCTCACCACCCTCAGAAAGCCCCTCCTCCCAAGTCTCCCCAGCCATTGGAGCTGGTTCTGTCATGCGAGGTGGCCGGCCTCCTCTCCTCCTGGATCCGATCACCGCGGGTTGATCAGGGTTTCGGTCATGAAAGTCCCGGACTAGCTGCGGATCCACAATGTGACGAGATGAACCCATGACCTGTCCTCAGGCCCATAACCTTCCCAGTCAACGAGATATTGCATGCCTCTGCCCCTCCTCCTGGACCTGATAAGGCGACGTACAGCGTAGACTGGACCTCCTTCAGAGACCACCGGAGGTGGCGAAGGCAGACCGGGTGGGACCAGGGGACTCTCGTGGACTGGTTTTACTTTGGAAACATGGAACGTGGGGTGGACTCATGGACTGTGGAAGCTGCAATCTTCCCGCCGTCGGACTGATCACCTTCTTTATAGTAAAAGGACCAAGAAACTTAGGTGACAACTTTCTGGACTCCACCCGGAGCAGAAGGTCCCAGGTGGAGAGCCATACCTTCTGTCCTTCTTGATAGACGGGGGCAGGAGTCAGACGACGGTTGGCTGTGGTGGTGTACTGGTCCACGGAGCAAAGCAGGGTAGCCCTGGCCTGCGCCCATGTCCACCTACAATGTCGAACAAAGGCAAAAGCAGAGGGACAAGTGACCTCGGCATTGAGAGCCAGAAACAGAGGTGGCTGATAGCCATAAACACAATGAAAAGGGGACAATCCAGTAGCAGAACTGACCAGCAAATTATGAGCATATTCCACCCATACCAGTTGTGACAACCAGGAAGCAGGATCTTGAGACGCCATACACCTGAGGGCCACCTCCATGTCCTGTTTTTTTCTTTCTGTCTTTTTTTTTTTTTACCTGTCCTGTTCAGTAGCTGAGGCAAGCAGCATCAGTGTTCCTGGTGCCTTGTTGTACTGAAGCAGTTTTATTCTGCATAGGAGGAGTCTGATAAACTCCTCCTATTGCCATTTATGTTTAACTTTATTAGGAATGGTGTTGGTTCATTGATGAAGCTACCGGACTGAGGCTCAGGAGTGGACAGGAAGAGAGAACAGGGACAGGATAAGGAAGACAAGGGGGGAGTGGGGAGACAAAAAAAACAACAACAGCAATAGCAGAAAACAACAACAACAAAAACACTAAAACAAACAAAGACAAAAAACAAATAAACAAACAAAGAAAAAGTAACAACAACAAAAGAAAAAGAAAGAAAAAAAACAAAAACAAAAAACAATGGTTGCAGAATTCCCGGTGCAGGCTTACCATTTGGTTTAATATAATTTTAAGATAAATGTCTGAGTATGTGTTTATGGGTCAGCTGTGCGCTCCATGCGTGTATGTGTGTATACGCGTGTGTACGTGTATGTGTATGTGCTACGGTTTATCTTGGATCCTGTGCGTAGCTGGCTGTAGCTGATGTGGGGGGCCAGGACATCGCATCCCCAGTCCAGGATGGCAGGTAGGTCAGGACCAGGTCACCAGAGCACCCCGAAATCCCCAGGACACGGGGAGCCCCAGGCCACCCCTCCCCCAGGAAACAGCCACAGGCCCAACCCATGCCAGGACCCATAGGAAAGCATAGGAGCAGCAACCCCCACCCGGAAGCAACCCACAGAGAGACGGGGCAGAGATGACCCCGGTCCCGCCGGGCACTCCCGCCGGGCACTCCCCCCCCCCCCCCCACAGCATGAGCAGAGCCCAGGGGCACAGGGCCCCCCAGCCCGAGACCCGACCAGAGCCCCCCAAGGGGTCCGCCAGCGGCGAGGCCGACACCCACCCACACCCCACACCCAGGCGGGGCAGCCACAGCCCACCACAACGACCAGGCCCACCGCCCCCGAACAGAGCTATCCCCCCCCCCAACCCTCGATCCCCTCTACTCATCCCCTGTTCTCCCCCTCCCCCCAGAGCAGGAGGGTTTCAGGCTATAGGGCACCACCAGCCAGCCAGCCGGGACCCCCCACTCCCCGGAAAGGTCCAGCCCACCCGCCGGGGTGAGCCGAAGTCACGCACGCCCAGGACCGCCACCCCCGGACAAAACAATCATACTCTCATCTTCCTCCATACAGGGGCTGAGAACACCATAGATGCTGATACGGTCCAGGGCACCTCAGACTTAGTGAAACCGCCAGCGAGCGATCCACCGTACAGCAGCAGGGCCCGTGACCAGCCCCAGCCCAACCACCATGCCGGGAAGAGCCCCGGCCAGGCCCCCAGGCCCGCAATGGTGCAGTTAGCAAAGGAGGCAGCACTGGACCCACTCCCTGCCCCAGCTGCCCCCCCATCCCAACATGGTGCAGGGTGCGTGTTGTGCATGGGAATGTAGATGTGATGATGTGGATGACTAGAATGTGGTTAAAATTGGCGGAGGCACCCAGGGCATGGGAGCCCCGCCGGTTGCAGACGGCAGAGTCTCCCAGTACATCCTCATGCACTCCCCCAAGCCCTAAATGTCTACGATGTGATTAAAATTGGGGGGTCCAGCCCCTCAAGGCCTAGTGATACATAAGATGTGATGTGATGGGACAGAGAGGCAATGGGGCTGAGGAATGGGCCAGACCTGCAGGGGGTCAGCTTCCAGACTGGCCCCGCTGACCACCCCGTCACCACTGCAACCAGCCAACAGGGAGTCTAGCCTCCCTGGTCCAGAGGTCAGATTGGAGCACCAAGGGGCACTGTCCGCAGATCCGGGCAGAGGGCCCACCACCGTGCAGTCAGAGGGCAGGGAGGGCCCAGGCCCCCAGTGCACAGCGGAACCCCCAGCCAGCAGCCCGTGGTCAGGGCCCCCAGTTCGATCAGCATCAAGGAGGTCAGCCCCCATCCTCAGACGTCCCCTAGCATCCTCCCTTTGTCCAGAGTGGTGGCAGTCCAGGACACCGCGCCAGGGCCCAGCCCGCCCGAGCGTGGGCCGAGGCTAGCAAACCCCTCCCAAATGTGGGTGCGACCCCCCCGGGGGAGCGGCAGGGCCCCAGGTCAGCAAGTCCCAGGCGCCAAGCAGTCCACCTCTACCTCACTCTCCAGCCCCTACCTCCCTCCCTCCCTCCCGATCCCCCTCCCCCTGACCCCCCTCCCTCTCTAACCCCACCTAACCTTCCTTCCCCACCCTCCTCCCATCGTCCGGGGGCAAATATGCCCCAGCCGCCACGGCAGGCCCCAGCACGCCCCGCTGGGGCCCGGGGACCTGGCGACCGCAGCCCCCCACCGCAGGACCCCACTGGGGGACTGGCGCGAATCCCCGGCAGCAGAGCACAGGGCCCCCGACCCCCCCATGCCGGGTGGAGGCCCCGACCCAGCCCAAGGACCCCCAATCCCATAGGGTGCCGCCATGATAGGGGAAGCCGCCCCCACGCCCCCCACGTCGTCCCTCAACAGGCGAGACCCAAAGCCGCCCCAGAAGGCAGTAACCCCAGGCCCACCAGCCCAGCGAGCCACCGGACACCCAAGGCAGCCAGCGTCCATAGCCACCCGCCCCGGGGCCAGAGCCACGAAGCCCAGCCCCCCCTAATCAAAACTATGTGATGGATTAAATTATCGGGGACCAGATTTGTTCGAACTCTGACGATCGACTTTCCTCCCAAGCAGACATTCTCTCCATGGAAATGTGGTCTAATAAAAGGTTTCTATATTGAGTAATGCTTAGGTTGTTCTTTGATTTCCAATTCATCAGGATGGCCTTCTTTGCGATGCTTAGAGCAGTGAGAAGCATGCAGGATTTGTTTACTTCCATATTAACATTAGTGAGGTCACCTAGCAGACAAAGTGAGGGGGAGATGGGGATGGGGTACCCTAACCACCGTGATAGGTCTTTACAAACCCTCTGCCAAAAATTGTTAACAGGTGTACAAAGCCATATAGCTTGCAGATAGCAGTCTGGTGAGCCAGTCACACAATATGGACAAATGTTTGTTTGTGTGAGGCCCATCTGGAACATCCTTTGTCCTGTGTAGTGTGTTCTGTGGAGAACCTTGTAATTTATTAATTGTAGGTTACCACTGCGAATCATTCTAAATGTGTTGGAGCAGATTTCTATCCAAAAGTTAGGGTGTGGGTTGATCGACAGATCTTTCTCCCATTTGGATGAAGGAATAGAGATTATAAGTTCTGTTGTTGAAACTATTGAGTTAATTTTAGACAGTAGCTTAGGGGATGAAATTTGTAAAAAATCTGTTATTCTAGGTGGAAGCTCTAAGTCTAACTGGGTAAGGTCAAACTGTGCCTGTATTATAGATTTGAGCTGAAGATATTCCAGAAATTTGTTTTTGTTGATACCATAATTTGCTGTAATTTGGTTAAATTCTATGAATTCTTTGTCTTGGAAGATATGCTCTAGATTTTTAATCCCTTTATTGGCCCATGCAGCAAAATGTATTGTTTTTTTATTTTGCAGGATGTCAGGATTATTCCAGATAGGCGTGAGCCTGCAAGGGGTGTTCGAGAGCCCATTGCTTTTGAGAAATTCCCACCAGGCTATGAGGGTGTTGCTGATGCTAATGTACTTAAAGCAGCTGTGATGCTTGATAACAGGGCTGATAAAAGGGAGATCAGATATTTGGATTTCTTTGCAGAATGTTTGTTCAATATCGCGCCATGCTTGGTCTCATGAGTTTGGCTTTAACCATTTTAGTATGTATTGCAATCTATTGGCCAAGTAGTAATTATAAAAATTTGGTAGTTCCAAGCCACCATAGTCTTTACTCTTTTGTAAAGTCTTTAAGCTTATACGTGGTGGCTTAGCTTTCCAGAGAAATTTGGAGATGTTAAGAGTCGAGTGTTTTGAACCAAGTCCGGGGAGGTTGGGTCGGAACCATCAAGAAAACATAGTTGATTTTTGGCAAGATCATCATTTTTACTGTTGTTATTCTTCCCATAAGTGATATGGGTAGTGTGCGCCACCGGGTGAGGTCGTCCTCTATTTCTTTGATTAGGGTGGTATGATTTAGCCGTGTCAAGTCAGACAATTTGGCAGAGATGTTGATGCCCAGGTATTGAATGTTTCCTGGCCGTAGTGGTACGGCAAGCGTACTCTGGAAACCTGAGTTGATGGGAAGAACAGTTGACTTGCTCCAATTAATAGAGTAGTCAGAAATGGTTGAGAATTTGTCAATGAGTGCTATCGTTTCAGGGAGAGATGATTGTGCATTCCGTAGGAAAAGTAATACATCATCAGCATAAAGGCTTATCTTATGGATCACATTTGTAGTGTCAATTCCCTTGATGTTGTTGTTTTGCCGGACTGCAGCTGCGAGTGGCTCTATGAATATAGCAAAAAGGGAAGGGGAAAGTGGACAACCCTGTCTGGTTCCTCTTTGGAGAGAGAAGCTTGATCATTTGTTCTGACACAAGCACTGGGAGCGCGGTAAAATATTTTGATCCAGTTCACAAAGTTATCTCCAAACCCAAACTTTTGTAATGTGGTGAGGAGAAAGTTCCAATTTACCCTGTCGAATGCTTTTTCTGCATCTAGGGAGACAATTATGGCATCCTTGCTCTGATTGTTACAGTAGTCTATCAGGTTGATAAGTCTACGTGTGTTGTTAGTAGAGTGCCGTCCTTTAATAAACCCGGTCTGGTCAGGATGTATTATGTGAGGTGTTACTTTTTCGAGCCTTCTAGCTAGCGCCTTGCTGATGACTTTAATATCTGCATTTATAAGTGATATTGGACGATAGCTTGATGGAAGTGCTGGGTCTTTGTCCGGTTTAAGGAGAAGGCTAATAATCGCACGGTTCATGTCGGGTGGCATGGTCGAGGTTTCCTGTATTTCAGTGAACATTTTGTAAAATATTGGTGCAAGCTCAGGCCAAAACTCTTTGTAGAATTCTGCAGGAAAGCCATCTGGTCCCGGGGCTTTCTTGTTTGGCATATGTTTAAGGGCTTCTTGAAGTTCCTCGATAGAAATAGGTGACTCCAGAGCCATTATTTGGTCTTGATTTAATTTTGGCAAGTCAATTGTGCTTAGAAAGTTTTCAATGCAAGATTTGGATGGGTTAATCTCAGGTGAGTAAAGTTTTTTTTATAGAATTCCCTAAAAATGTAATTGATTTCTTCTGGGTCACAGGTTGTTTCCCCATTGGAGTCCTTAATGGAGGATATTGTTGCTCTCTTTGTTCCGTTTTAGTTGGTTCGCTAAAAATCTGCTGGATTTATTATGTTCAAAGTTCTCCAAGCGTAGTCTCTGCAGCTGAAATTGTGTTTTGATGTCGAGTAAATTATTTAGTTTTAGTTTTAATTCCCTTAATTCTCTCAGTAGGTGTTCCTCTTGGGAGGCGGCATAAGTTGTCTCCAAGGCTTCAATTTTTTCATTTAATTCTGTTTCGAGAGCTTTCTCCTGTTTTTTCTTATATGAAGAGTAAGATATTATTTTGCCCCGCATTTGTGAATCAGAATGGCTACGCCTCTTTGCTTGGTGTTATAACTCGTTGTGTATGTGTGCGGGAACTGTGGGCTCAACACATGATTACCTGTTTTAGGTAGATGGGTTTCCTGTAATAGGACAATGTCTGCTTGTAAATTTTGTAGGTGTGTTAAAATTTTAAGCCGTTTTTCACGTGAGCCAATTCCACGTACATTCCAAGTGAGGGACAGGGACGTGGCTCTGGCCTTGCTGAACACCTGACCCAGGTCGTGGTAGATGTACGGAACCCCAGTCAGGTCAGGTGGCTCTGGAACAGGGGCTGACACCTGGAGAGAGCGAGAAGCATGGCGGAGACAAGATGCATGAATGACATGACAGATTCTCCTGCTGGCGTCGCCTCCGTTCCTCCGGAGTTAGCGATGTGAACTGCATTCGCTCCACCTCCGGCCCCCTGGAGTCAGTGACGGCAGTCCTTCCTCCGTGGGACCACTGGTGCTGGAGGAGAGCGCCCCCTGGTGCCTCTCTCGACGGCGAACCTGGACTTGGAGATCCACTGTGGTGGCTAGCTCTATGACGCCGTCCAGAGTCCGAGGAAGCTCATAGGCCACCAGCACATCCTGAAAATAGCTGCTTCTGTAGTGAAGGTGCGGGGCTGCAGAGAAAATAGCAGGGAACAATTTGTGAGAAATGCGTTACAGGTTTCTGGGTCTCCCTGGTAATGTTCCAGTGCCCCAATCCTTGGTTCGGGGCCCTCTGGAACCAGAATGGGTGCAGGGATTGCAGCAGCAGGAGTTGCTGCAGGAACCGCTGCCATTGCCACAGTGAACTGCTGCATCTCCTGGGCCAGCGCGGCTAAGGCCTGCTACTTAGCCGCCGCGGCTAGTTTAGCCTCTGACCATGCGGTCATCAAGGCCGCATGGTGCTGGAGAAGCTCCTCAACTTTCTCCAAGCGGCTGATAGGGGTAGGACTGTGCGCTGGGTCCATCGTTGGCCAGATTGTACTGTCAGGTTTCAGCAAAGGACCCACGAGCAGCACAGAGATAGAAGTTAGGGAGAGTTTATGTGTACAGTCTTAGATAGCCCCACGCTAGTAGGCTTGGAGCTAGCAGTGAAGCTGGGCCCAGGTCGAGGAGCGCCGAGCAACGGGACCGGCTGCCAGAGAAGCTCGGGCTGTAGCTCGTTGTCGGGAACAGAAGGCGAGTATCAGGGGCAGAGACAGAAAGGGCAGGTCAAAAACTCTCCAGGTTGTTTCCAGGCAGGCAGAGAAGATAAAACCAGGGACGGAAGGCAGACAGGTTTACCAGGACGGAGACGCAGGGAACAGGCCGGGAACAAAACAGGTTGATAACAGGAGATCAGGCTGGAGAGAAAGTGCTGGAGAGTCATGAATGAACAGAGGACAATCACTCATTGACTTGGAGCTTATATACTGGGCTGATTACAAAGGGGCTGCAGGTGTGGCTGGTTAAGTGGAGGTGTGGCTCAACCGGAGGTAGGTGTGGAGGGAGACACTAATGAGGAGAGACAACAGACGTGACACCAATAAGGGGCGGCACGGTGGTGCAGTGGTTATCACTGCTGCCTCACGGCAAGAAGGTTTCGGGTTCGAGCCCCAGCTCAGGCATGGGGTCTTTTTGTGTTGGATTTGCATGTTCTCCCTGTGCCTGTGTGGGTTCTCTCCTGGTACTCTGGCTTCCTCCCACAATCCAAAGACATGCAAGAGGGGACTAGGCTAACTGGATACTCTAAATTGACAGTAGGTGTGAGTGTGAATGGTTGTTTTGTCTATACAGTGGTCCCTCGCTATAATGCGGTTCACCCATCATGGCCTCGCTGTTTCATGGATTTTTTTCATGTAATTTTGCATGCTTTTTTTTACAGTGTACAGTCTGAACGCGCTTTGTGTTCGGCATCCTGATCGGCTAAGGGAGAACCGCACGTGTTCTGCATCCTGATTAGCTAAGGGAGTACAGAATGTGTTTGCAGCGCCAGGACAAAGAGGCTCCGTCAGAGGAACTGTGAAATATGCAAGTTACTGGTAATAATTTCTTATGTGTCAAACCTCGTAGATTGATCATTAAAATAAAATTTGTTAAAAATGTTTGGGCTTGAAAACAGGTTTTGATCTTTGGTTTCATTTACTAATATTGATTATTTTTTTTAAATCTGCAAAAGTTTGAACTTTGAGAGTGTTTAAATAAGAGAGAACTGTGAGAAAATGCTAATGCCTGTCTGAGAAAAGTGTATAAAAGTGTGTGGTTAGGGGTTTTACGGCCTTAAACTATGTATAATAATTGTAAAAAATAAAGCTGATTACTTCGCGGATTTCGTCTATTGTGGGTTATTTTTAGAACGTATCCACTGTATGTGTTGGCCCTGCAATGGACTGGTGACCTGTCCAAGGTGTACCCCACCTCTCGCCCGAATGCTGCTGGAATAGGCTCTAGCCCTCCTGCAACCCTTAGGATAAGCAGTAGAAAATGGATGGATGGATGGATACCAATAAGGCCAATACCAAGGTTCATACAGTACTGCTGTGTGAATCTTGACATTCAGGAATCTGTGAGGCAAGAGAGCACAAGACTCCAGGGAGGTAAGTTAGTACCATGCATATGCTGGATGTTATATATATGTAGTGAGAGGGAGAGATGCATAGGATTGCATTTTACAGTTGGTGACAGCTTTGCAACCATTAGTAACATGGGTAGTGTGTCTTACAAACATGTTTTAAATATGAAAATGATAAAAGAACTCTGCACATAAACATAAGTTTTCAAAAGCTCTTACGTCTTCTTTTTTAAACTCCACATAGCTTCTTCCTCCTCACCCCGTGAAAACTTAAGCAAAACCCAACAGTAAATCTATCCAAGTGGTGCCATAGTGCTAAATTTTTTCCAGAATCCTATCCTGGACTCAAAGTGACCAATTCTTTTCTGCTACCTGTTTTTATTTTAACCCAGGGTTATCTCCACCCTGTGCCCTTTGACCATCTGCAAATAAGTCTGTATGGAGTTACTGGCAAAACTAAAACAGCAAGATGAGGTCAACAATGGCAATGTCTTTCTGCCTCTGGATAAGGCCTTTGTATCAGACAGCTATGCTGGGATAGCAAATGAGCAGCATTAGCTTCAGGAACAGATGTCTCCTTATTACTTTAAACCCAACAACATAAGCCCAGCAGTGAGCCCTTAGCAGTTAGCACACCATTCACAGTCTAAACACGTCTCATCAAGTAAAATAGGGAAAGATTGCCCCTCTCTGTCCACAAAGGGTAAGACAAGTCACTCCACTCTGTGCTGGGAAGTGTATCAAGGGCAATTAGGCTTTAAGACTCAAGCAGAAGGTGGGCAAAGGCAAAGACAGGATGTCTGCAACACCTTCGTGTCACTGAATAAGGATTACCAGGTTGCTTCATTACCAGTATACACAGATGCACACACTCAAGTACACAGGCTTCCCTATTAGTTTGAAACCTTGGAATTATCAGCACGACAGGGGTGCAAGGAGCTTTTTTCCCCCCCAAAAAACTGGGTCATGATTGAAAAAGACAAGAGAAGATAATAAAGAAAACTGCATGCAAAGTGGTTGTGGGGGTTGGTCCTCACATTCTGTGACGCTTTGTCCATGGCTAAAATTTCACCCAGCTGAAGATGAAACTGCATTAAAGCACCCTTTGTGTTTCTGTCAATAATGATCATGTTTGCACTCTCATGGTCCTATGGCTTTAGCTCTGGTGGATTATTTGGTTGTGTACTTCTAACACCAACATGACTGACTGTTGTGTGTTTTATTCTTGTACAGGAGGATAAACTTGACAGTTACCAACTTGTTTTCTTTCCTTTGATCCTTCCATCTCTTCATTCCACCTCCAATGGCACAGGATCCCTATTAACCAAAATAAAAAGGAAATGCTCAGAGGTTAATATTGGGACTCTTTTAAGAAATGACAGGCCTTATAAATTTATAGAATTGGGCCTACACAGGAGAACAATTTATAATAAAACACTGGGCCTCTTTGAAGAGCTATTTTTCATGAAACATGACAAATCTGAATGTACTTTTTTTTACAGGAATCTTTTTTGGTGAAGTTACAAATCTTCTTTGTGACAGCATATGCGTTAATATCTAATTTTCTTCTCGGGAGCTTTTGGGCTCCCCCACTTCCCTGATCCTTGGTGCTGCTGGAGGAGGCTATAGACCTGAAGAAGCTCAAGCTGCCACCCGTAGCATCACTTCCTCACGTCTGTCCATCATTTACTTCCCCTTTCTCTCCCTCTTTATCTCTGTCCCTCTCTTTCCTTCTGTATATCCGTCTTCCTCCATTATCTGCCTTTGTCTCTGCCCCGCTCTCCTGCTCTCTTTCCCCCCAAAGCAAAGCAGATGACCATTCCTATGCAGCCAAGATCTGCTCGATGTTCCTGCCTGTCTAAAGGAAAAAAAGTTTTTTCGTTGCCGCTGTTGCAGGATGTGCTTGCTCATGGAGAATTGTTGGGTGTAAATTCATTGAAGGAGTGTGGAGCTCAACCTGTCCTACTTCCAAAGTGTCATGTGATAACTTTTGTTGTGATTTGGAGCTATACAAATAAAACTGACTTGAAATTGACTTGAAAGCAGGTTAATGCAAAAACTCCCCCTCTGATTGTAATAAAATGTGGTGAAGTGGTAGAACATGGGTCAAGAAAGGACCCACTTAGTTTCAGTTTGCAGTCTCTGAGTGCTTGTTTTTTATCTTTTTGCATTTGTTCAGCACATTGACCATGTGTGTAGTAAAGAGCTGCACAGTTCATACAGATAAAATTCTTCCCTATCCTTTATAAAAGCCAGCAATTCCATAAAGCTGACCTTGTAGTTTTATTTGTTCATCCAAACCTACACAAGATGGCAGAGGCTTATCATTTCATAAATAACACTGTTATTTAATGGTTTAATACAAAGTTCAAAATGCAAGTAAGTCCATCATTATCATGCATGCAGAGCCCATGATTCCACTAGCTGATGACAACAACCCCCAATGTTTTTGTTACTGTAGATGCATGACATGTACATGCTGGAGATAAACTTGCCAAATGATTGGTGCAGACTGAAAAACAACAGGCTAGGGAATTTTATTTGCAATGCTGACAGGCGGACAAGTCAGTGAGTCAGCTCATGTAGTTTATATCCAAGAGCTTAGTATTTCCTTGCATTACAAACTATTCTGTGACTGAAATGGAATGCTATTTCACTAGATTAAAAATGTCTAACCCACAACCCACATGGCAGAGGTGGGGAATTTTCATTTCTCACAATAAAACCTTTTTCAGAAAAGTGATGTAAACAAAAGTGCACATAAAATTTTAAAAAAGTGCACTTGCTAAGCCAAGCTTTGATTTCACCACACAAAATGAAAGACTGCTAGTTTGTGTTGAGTACATTGACAGAAATTTGCAAACAAAGACGGCTATAAGGCAAATATAAAAAGAAATGGTCTTTGAAATTTAGGAAACAATGAGTAAGAAAAGCAACCTCAGGTAGCACCTGCTATGATGCAGAAGGAGTGGAGGGGGAAAAAGGCTGAGCATTATTCTGTTGCTCTAAAGAGGAGGTTTGACTGTTTGCTTTGGAGGTGTTGTCTCAGTTGCTCCAGCAGCTATGTATTTCAAGGATGTCCATGGCTTTTGTTTTCCAGGGTGTTGAGAGAGAGTTATGGACACTGACATGAGTGAATTCTTATTACACTGTGAGTAGTGAGTATCAAGAGGACACTTGCATCATCAGCTTGAAGCTTAACAAACAACTCAGTGAGCAGGTTAGCATTTGTGATGAATAAACTGTATTTTTGCTTGTTTGTGATAGCCTTTTATTGTTTGGTGAGAACATATAGTAAAATAACATATAACCACAATACTCCATGTCTACAATGCCACAACCAAGTTAATTTTTATTTACTTTTATTTACTTATTTTACTTTTTAAATTTTTTATATTTTTATTATTATTTAGACTATTTTATTTTAATTTTTTATTATGCAGCGCTAAAAAGGTAAGGCAGATGAAGCTGACAGATGTCAAATTCATCACATTTATTTGGAATCTACTCAACTATACAATTATGAACCAAAGTTTCCACTCGAAATATCCATCAGTTTATAAAGTAAATCAGTTAAAGTTAGCAGGTTAACCCTTGAAACAAAATTTATTAAAAGATATTTACAGAACCCAATTGTTAATGTGTTCAAGGATGAACCCCATCATACATAGATACTGCATAGTGGATGACCTAGAATCATAAACTGATATAAGGAAGTTTGATAACATAGAAGACAAACATAAATGTGTGGAACTGGAGGGATCATCATAAGGGAATTCCAAAATATGTTTTTGCAAAATATGTTTGCATTTTATTAACATTAGCAGCAGCGACTGGATCTATGTATGTAAGTCAGATTTTCATAACTTATCATTTACAGTCAGAATATGATGAAAACAGGTCAAAATACTGTAGTTCTGACCAACAGCCCAAATAATCTCATCATAGAAAGCATAAGAGCAGCAAATCTTCTTCATAAAAAGTGAAAAACAAGAGGTTTTTTTACTTATAGTTTTAGTCTTGTGTTTTTTAGAAGTTTTTATTTTCTCGTCTTGAGGTAATCAGATGATTAATAGATTTTTCTTATGTTGTCTCACTATAAGCAGAAATCCTGCAAAGGCAAGACTTACAGATTGAAATGGATCTTATGCATGTAAATTGGTACCAACAGTGAAAAGGTGAGCAGGATAAGTATACATGTGAATTCAAAAAATATGTTGGGGAACTTTATAGAGCTCTGCAGCTTTTTGATTGATTTCTATCTGTCTTCACCTCTTTTCTCCAGTCAGCCAGGCTGTGAACATAAAACAAGGTTTAATTGTAATACATCAAACTGAGACAGAGAGAGCATTTGTGTGCACACGAATCACTTGTAGTCAACACTTGTGAACTGCTTTTGAAGTCTGAGCCCATTCATTTGCTACTGCTCAATTATAAAGCAGAAAAACTGCACATGCCGGGCAGCAGAGAAGGTGGAATCAACCTGTTCAAACATAGGTGGATTGAGTGTGTCATTCCCACAGAGAGGTGTGCCAGGGAGTATTGAAATTGTGATGAGTCAGGACAAGCTCTCCGGGATGTTGCCACAGAATTAAGCACTGAGAAAATCTTGTTTGATTTTAAGAGCTCCTGTTCTTAAATATTCTTTTCTGTCAACACTTTTATTCTATGTAAGAGGCCAGAACAAAGAACTTTCCTGTCATCACTCCATTGGGATTTACTTGAATGATTCCAGTGATTGTGTAAGGTGAGACCAGGTGTCAGCTAACTGGGACATTGGAGGGAAAATTATGTTCAAGCCATAACTATAGTGAGCCAATACTATAGTCCCTCATCTGTCCAAATATGAATGAACAAGCCAGGAGACTAATTATATTTTCTTCATTTATTGGCAAGCAGCATGGATCTAAGGTGTGTTTTGATACAGTGTCTCAACATTTAAAATATTGACACAGGTCTGGACCACCAACAGCACTGTGCTTTCATTCCTCCCATTTCATGTCTCTAATTCTCAAACTCCAAGCTTTGTGACAGCTTGTAATACCTTGCTTTTCACCAACATTCTCTCAAAAGAAAGGTAATCCATCATTTTGATAACAGAAAAGAGGGGCTATTAGTGGGAGATGAGTGAAAGGTTATGTTTGATCTGTTGACATACTTGCTCAAGGACACCCAAATGTCAGCGTATCAGAGGGAGTTTGCAAACATCTGCAAGCCCAGTTTGCGCAGCAAGAGATGGACCATCACTGAGGTCCAAACACTTGTTTCCCCTGAAGGTTACTAAGATATCTAATGCCACTGTCCTATGAGTAAAATGTTGATATTTAACAATGCTGTAAAACCTTGGATTTTTAGCATTAAATGCCTTCATTGACTTAAAAAAAACACTTTTGCACACATTGGTTTGATTATGACAAACCATAATGATGGTAACGTATAAAAGGAAACAAGAAGACAGTCACACTGCCACAGTGGCTCAGTGGTTTGCACTGTTACCCTACAGCAAAAAGGTATCAGGTTCCGTGTGGAGTTTGCATGTTCTCTCCATGTCAGCATGGATTTCCTCTAGGTGATCTGGTCCTCTTCCCCCACAATCAAAGACATGTTTATTTGTTAAAAAAAACAAAAAAACAACTCTGTCTGTGCACCAGACCAAGACACTTAAAGAAATAAATCCAGTAGGTGTCCAAGGGCTGCGAGCCAGTTAAATGCTTTAGACAAATTTTGTTGTATGTTCAATCACACTAAAGGCTTCTTTTCTTTTCTTCTTCAGGGATCTTGAGGTACAGAGGTGAAAATTTGTCATCAGTAAAGTCGGTAACAATCTAGTAGATAATTACTCCTTTCTCCAAGGTCAGTCAACATAGTGATGACTAAACAAGCAGAGTCTATTGGGCTCACAGCTTGCATTTTCCTGTCACCATTTCCACAGTCAAGCTTCTGTCGTGTTCTTAGTTGAGGCACCTCTCAACCTTATCTGTTCCTCTCAAGACAGATCTGCTACAGAAGCAATAGATATGCTGAACAGTTCTTTACTGTTTCAAGGTTTAATGCATACTTTATTAACTTGAAAGCGATGATCCATGCTTTGTTTCTTTCAAGACTGAAACCAATTAAAAAGAGATACTTACTTATTTATTGATTTTAAAAAAAGGCTTTAGGCCTAATTGAACTTTAACTTGAACTGCAAAGACCAGATCCTTCAGTAGTATTGACTCATTTATGGGGGTATACAACTTCTTTCAACATTTCCAATAAAAGAATGTTCACTTGGGAAAAAGCCAATTACAGAGGAAATAAGATGTAGATGGACGATTCCCTACTGTTTATTTGTTGTATAAGAACATTATTATCTTCATGAGAGAACTCATACAAATTCATATATTAAATGTGCTTTCATTATCACTTTCACACACAACTTACTCATATGACTGAACACCTCAAAAAATTATCATGCCACTGAACAAAGAAGTTGTCATTTAGGGATCAGATATTCTTACCTTGGAGAGTGTTCTAGAATAATGGGGGAAGGTTACATAAATGGCTAACTGCGAGCCCATAATGCTCTCCTGCTGAGACCCTACTACAATATGCACAACCAAAAAGGCATCAGGCTTTCAGCTGACAAATGGTTGCCACAATAACACTTATAGCATTAACCAGCTTATGCTGTAAGCACACTAAGATGAGCCCAAACAACGGATGTCAATATCAAGATTAGTCAATTTACAAAACCACAAAGGCAGATTAGGTGTCTAATTCCTCTGACCCTCTGAAATAAATCTGGGTTTATTACCCAAGAAGCTCCAAAGCTATGACACAGGCCAAGTTCTAACAGCTGCTCCAGTAGACAGACTGCTAAAGACCCTCTATTACCAGATGATCCAGTCAAGCAATCCTTATCAGGCTATACACTCTTAAAGAAATCAATTTCATTAGCCTTCTGTATATTCACCTGAAGTTTCACAGTGGCAGTATATTCTAAATTCTGTCATAAAATACATCAACAGCATCCACATATCATTTCTCAATTTAGAAGCAAAAGAATACACGTTAGTAAGTATCCTCTTCTAGCATGTGTTGTTGAAAATGCCACTTAGCCCATCTTACGTGGTAATTATATATGGTATTACTTTCCCAGTCATTTGGCAGAAATAAAGATTTTTCAGGTTTGCCAGTTTTTTTTTTCCAAACATATGCACCTATAATGTTAAAAACAGATGGTTTGTGCAATTTCCAAGATGTAATTATTATGTAATGTTACTGTTTCAGTCAAGGAAATGTTATTTCCCAAGAGAATATTAAGAAAAACATTTATGTGTTGGAGCAGATATCACATATGGCTTTGATATTTTATTCATTTTATTTGCATTTGGTTGTTTTTACCACTGAAGCAAGTCTTAATGCATCAGTGGGTATGTAACTCAATATAACATATATAAATAACCCTTCGTTCAGCGACAGAAATTCATAGAATAAGAATTAAATTATAAGTAATTTTACACAAAACTGAATACCATAAATTATAAAAATTTCAAACTTTCATTTTACATTCAAAATGAGTAATGCTCTGTCTTCTCAAGTGGATGTACTCATCTGAATGCCTTTTATTTACAAGAAATGAATCACTCAGATGAAAATAATCATCTTTAATATGCACTGGAGCATGAAGATTGGCTTTTATTAAAGGTCACTGTAAGGGAGCTTGCAAGCAACCAATCTCCTCTGTGACAAAACAAAGCACATAAAAACAAACATGGTGTTTGTATGCCCTTCTGTTTTGAAAGCATCAACATTATATATGTAGCTACTGGCAGGACAGACAGAGGAAGAGTGATATGTGTAGGTACAACTGAGTGATAAATGATGGTGGGGACTCATGGCAACAGTAACACATTGATATTAACATGTAGAAATGACAATAGTTTATGCCAGTTAAATTCTTGTGTGTCATGCTCAACACCAAGACTGTTGCATTCAGGTATTCTGGTTGTTGTCTGGCAATTGCAGCCAGACAGACACCAAAGCTGCACATGCAATATGGTGTCTGTCAAATTTACAGATGAACAGCAGGAACCTGAAATACCCCATGCAAGCATCCCAGAAACAATAAAGAGTGGAATCGAAGCCAAAGCCATCACAGTAGAGGGGAGCAGAGACGTGCAAGATGGGCTTAGTCAGATTCACACTATAATCCAGATGGCTGAGATGTTTAGGCTATTTAACAAACAAGCTGTCTGATCATGTCTGGTAGCAGCAGGAAAAGATGAAAGAGGACACTTCTCTTTGTAAAATTTTTAACGGTCCTTAGCAAAAATTCAAATTATTGAACATAAAGAATGCAACATAATAGCTATGACAGGGTAATGATTCAGTAAAACAGCAGCCAACAGTTTATTCATAATATAAAATAAACGCATTTCTTACATTTTCATGCAATAAATAGCGACAGATGCTTCTTCCCCATACACTTGGATTAACTTGCCGAAGTGTTATACATATTAATATCCACCCTAGAATCTGTGATTAGAATCAGTCTATGATTGAGCCTCCACTAGAATGATCTCTGTTAGTTTGGAATGTGTTTATCCATAAAGGTTCCTGAAAACCCATTTATTAAAACATTCACAATCAGCACCCAGTTGGATAAAATTCTGATGTGAGTAATACTTGGCAGAAATGATTAATTCATTTATTTATCAAATCAACACTTGAAATAATAATTTTTTACAATACATTTACGATACAAGTGTTGCTCTTGTTATTTTAAAAGTGTTTTTTTCTCATTGTTTTGTCAACCTGAATAATGTCATGATGAATTTGGAAAGTTTATTCTGAATTTATCAGCCAATCTGCGTTAATATATGTAGTCTGACTGGAATGATAATTTCAATGGTGTTTGACATTTAATATCTGTTGTAATGAAGATGACTTAAGTGTTGCTTATAAGATAATAATACTAATTAGACACTGATATTTATGGCCAAGTAGCCTTCTACAGCGACAGTTAAAGGTGCAGTGAGTGATTGTGATTCAGTACAATTTTTTTCTGTGTTCAAATTCATCAGTCATTGATCTCATCATTGTGTCATAGGTGCCCATGTGTGCTAAAAAAAAAAAAAAACAGACAAAAAAAAAATACCCTAACTCCTGTGAATGGGAAACAAAGAATGCATCTTGGACAGAATATTACTATTCTATCCAGGCAGCAGCAGGGGGCACTTTTGCTTGTACTTCAGAAAGGACAGAGTTACATGCAGAATGTCAGCAATGGAAAAATATCATGAGGAAAATTATCTTGCCACATTGATTCATAACTTTTCAGCCATTATGGTGCAGCTAACATTCATTGTTGGTAATGTTGTTGTTGTTTCACATTTGCTTCAGTTCTACCAAAAACAAGTCTTCTGCATTTCATAAGGTTTACAAATTGGTATTTATGACCACAGACAGTCTTAATTTTACCATAGTTTTGGTATAGTCAGCAAGCCCACTTATTATTAGTATTGTTGACTAGGCAAATGTGTATCATTGGAATTGGGGGGAGGACCTCTTGAAAAAGCTGTAAAATGAGGGGATCTATTTGCTCGGTGCTTGAGTTCAGATATCACCAATCTGTCTCCAAAGTGGCTTTTTCAACCTTTAATTGTGAGGACTCACATGGTGTTTAAAAATGTCAATTTACCAACTGAATTAGACATGGTCAGTTGTCGGTTGGGAGTGGTATCCACAGAATGTAGCATGCTCATCATGGCACCAGTTGTCAACCACACATCCCGACATGCCAGGAAAAAAGAAATAATAAAAACTATTTTAAAAATTGTAAAACAATATTGCTGATACAGAAATGAACATTTCAGATGATACATATGTCAATTGTCCCTGTGACAGACTGGCAACCCATCCAAGGTGTACCCTGCCTCTCACCCAATGTCAGCTGGGATAGGCACCAGCATGTACCACGCAACCCTTAAGCAGGATAGATAATGGACGGATGGATAGATGGATGAGTGGGTGGATGGATGGATATGTCTCAAATAAAGCACAGTAGCATGTTGAGTATTTAAATGATACTGAACAAAACAGGTCATCTCTTTTATCCCTTGAAGATATGAGATGAATGAATATGATATATTGAAGTGTAACATCAATACTCAAATACAACTGCCACAGGAAATTAGCATCAGGTCCAAAAACTACAGTGAATCAACTTAGACCCCACTGAAAACATAAAAAGTATCATAAGATTCTTTAAAACTGTTCTTGAGTCAACAGCACTGGCACTCGGGCAGTCGGTGGATCCAGCAAAAGCATAGCATCCACTTCATAGTCCAGCACAAAGGAAAAAGATTGCATTTTGCTCTGTAATACTTAAAAACATATACCAGAAAGTGTACTGGGTCCGCAATGCTAATAAAATTTGCAATCAGCAAAACAGCTAATGCACATATAACTTGCCCCAGTTATTCACAAACCAACACTTTAACTGAAGTTTAAAGGTATGTAAAGGTTGCTGCAAAATACAGAATTGCAAGTAACACACACAGTATCACACAATTTTAAAGCCACAATACATTTTGTTGAACTTTATTTTTTACATTTTTGGTTTTCTGCTTTTTGGTCTCATACATCACTTTTGTTATTTATTCAATCAAAAACATGTTTCAATAACTAAATATTGCACTAAGGCAGGTCCTGCCCGTAAACCAAATAATTAAAAGATCAGCTTAGAGATTTATAAATCAATGAGGTTGTAAGGTATTTCTACAAGCTGCGATAATTTGTATTGTGTCTCTGTCTTGTTATTGTTGTAAATCAGATTATGGATGAGTGGATATTGATTGATTTGTGGCTACTGACACAGCAGGACCTTGCAAAAGTTGGACATACAAGTGACAAACAGCTAAAAAAAAAAAAGCAGTACAATGACATTAAATACAGATAAGATAGATAGCAAATATTTAGGTGTAAAGAGCACATTACCATTTCTAAAACTCAGATTGCTACCTACATCTGTTAATTTGGAAAATAATTTCAGTAAAAGTATTGTTCCAGGTAAATTCTTGCCTCCATTTTCACTTCTTTTACCTTCCTGGATTCCTGAAGTCCTCATTAGCCATTTTTTAAGGATGAAAACTACCAAATCAATAGGAATCTCCCTCATAATTTTTTTCCAACAAACTAATTTACGACTAAATTTACAACATGTCTCACTAAATATTTATATATCGATAATGTATAGCTTCCAAACTTGTGCCACAGACCTCCATTTTTATTCAAAAAAATCCAATCACACAAAAAATGAGGCATATATGCAAAAATAGCCAAAAATATTAGAGATCCAGTTTATATCATACTGAATTCATGTCAGTCAAGCGTAATACCATGTGATAAAATAGTTCTTGTGTACAGTGCAGACATGGACATAAAATATAGTTTACCTTATGTGTTTTGACACATACAAAAACTACACAAATGTGGTATTTGAGGGGAAATGATTGATGATATGAATGATGCAACAGCTGGTTCTCAAGATTTATGGATATAATAACATAATTTGGACAAAATGACGGACTCAATAAATCTGCATCCTTTGGGAATGCAGAAAGACCATTTAGCAAGAATTTGATGACAACTGGATTAACTCAACAGCCTCTTGGTTGAGCAGCAAAACTAGCAAGATTGATTGTTTAGATGCCTATCGACTGATGTACATAATTTTTTCTCCAAAACTGTAGCTTTTAAATAATCTGAAAGAGGGCTGCCAGCATAGGAGTCCCAGGAGTCCAAGATGGCATATGCTGCACAAACACATAGCAATGGGGAAGCGTGTGTGGTTTCATTTAGAGGAAAACAATATAAAATCATTCAAAGTGAAAGACTGACATTTCCATTCATGCTAAAATTTATGTGCACAAAAGACATAGTCTGTAAGCCCTATTACTCCATCAATCCATCCATTTTCTATACCACTTATCCTCA
This sequence comes from Aulostomus chinensis, assembly GCF_037954235.1. Lineage (NCBI taxonomy): Eukaryota > Metazoa > Chordata > Actinopteri > Syngnathiformes > Aulostomidae > Aulostomus > Aulostomus chinensis. The sequence continues at coordinate 15,573,916 of NC_141329.1, read as the reverse complement.
GAGGCTGGAGCCTATCCCAGCTGACATTGGGCGAGAGGCAGGGTACACCCTGGCTGAGTCGCCAGTCTGTCACAGGGCTATCAGGAGCAAGGGGTTCCACAGCTTGCTCAAATATATTTCCACATGGTCACCAGGAGAACTGATGATCAAAACAGTGACCCTTCGGTTGCTTAACAGCTACTCTACCTCCAAGCTATTTCGCCTTCTCAGTCTGTAATGCCATTAATGCCTAAAAAAAAATTAACCCCTGCTGATAAAAAAATGTATTTTTAATGGGTCACGGAAAATCATCCATGTCTATTTATAGTTGTCTCATGATTGCTAAAAGGCTAGCACACATTTGGGAGAAATAGTCAAAATATGTTATCAACTTGTTAAACCGCAGGGGTATTTATATTTTGTGAGTAGCACTGAATGTAAGTTTCTTGTATACCTTGGAGGAGCACTGAATGTAAGGTTCTTGGATACCGGACCATTAACAACATTATATAGAGTAGTTGACCTTTTGGGGTGTTTTGTTTGCACTGGCTTAACGATTGACTAGTAGGAGCATGTGATATTTCAGCTTCTTGTAGACCCTCTGTGCTTTTTTGTTTGATGGTCACAATTCCCTGTCCTCATGGAACTAAGAGGGCAATAATCATTTTAAGAGCTTTCTGTTCTCCATCCACAGAGGGACTGACTTTTTAAGGTGTACATTCTATTTTAAAATGATTTCTGTCTTTCAAACAGCTGATACTGCTACATCCAAGCACTGCTTAACACAAAAAGTATTGATTCTGCTTCTTTTAGGAACCAGGAAGACACGTGATCCAAGAAGAACAGTTTGGCAATTTCTGCGTTTAAGAATGACCTTGGAAACTCAACTTTAGACAAACTTGTCCATCAGGCCACTTAGGGCCTGTAAAAATCATTATATTCTTGACAATAAGAAAAATGAATGACTTAAAAATGTAATATGGTTAAAAGCTCTGGAGAAGCTACCAATGGACTTTGAAGAAATAAAAGCTTATCAGCTGCTGTTTCCAGCGTCAACAGAAAATATTGCAATTCAGTTTTTGACCCTTTTAGACAGGATTTTCTACCAATACTGACCTGATTCCTAGAGCTGGTGTGTTATCACAGCTAAAACTGAGCTTGTTCCATTGAGTAGGACAAGGAAATCTTTTGATGCATGACTCTCTGAAGACTAAAACAGTGCCCTCAGAGTGGTAAAAATTTGGGTAGTCTGTAGGGGGAATTTTGTGTGATGAAGGAATTTGTTAGTCACAAGAAACAGGCTGGAGTCTCAGAGATGGCTTACACTGATGTCCAAAACAGATGTACATGGTTCGCTGTGAGATGAGGTTGAGTCAACTCCCCAGAACATCTGAGTTCCACCCCTTGTAAACAGTCATACTAGTAATGTCAGACATGACCAGACATCCTAGTTGGAACATCCAGCACAATGTCATCTTCACGCAGTCTAAATACAGCTACGCATCAGGATAACGCTGGCGTCGTAAGCGTCAGCTTTACTATCAGTAAGTATTCTAACAACAAATTTCATGATTATAAAAGAACTTATGGAAGATGCCACAGGTTCACTCCCAGTCTCAGGACAAGGTCAGATAAGCTCTTAGCCATACAGACAAATTACGAGAATAAGACCAAGAAAGCTAAAACAAAGGATGCCAGTTGAAATTCCTTATCAATTCCAAACAGCTATCCTTTATTTTTTTACTTCGCACAGCTGCAGGTTGGTGGGAGGTACAGTGTTTTAATGTACAGCCAGCTTGCTGCCCGGCAGGATGCAAAGGATCAGGCATACATAATCTTTCATATATGAGTATTCTGGATACAAATATAAGGGTTTAATACAGTAATTACACTCACTTGGGAATTTACGAGGTCCATCTGGATAAAATCTCCGAACACTCCAGCCATAAATTTAATATTTTTAGCAGGAGATGATCTATTTGGATGAATATTGTTTTGTGAAAGCTGAGCTCTTTTTCTGCCCACATACTGGCTTGAATACTTAGTAGTGCACCAAAATGTTCACCCCTGGACAGAATAACTGCTCTAGTTGATAAGTGTAGCCTGTCTGAGATTACAAGTGAGTTTAAAATGACTCTTTCAGACAAATGACAGTGGTTAGCACTGTCGCCTCACAGCAAGAAGGTTACGGATTTGAGTCCCCGCTTGGGCACGGGATCTTTGTGTAGTTTGAATGTTCTCCCTGTGCCTACGTGGGTTCTCTCTGGGTACTCAGACTTCTTCCAACCGTCCAAAGTCATGCAATTGGGGACTAGGCTAATTGGATACTCTATATTGACCATAGGTATGACTGTGAGTGTGAATGGTTGTCTGTCTATATGTGTTGGCCCTGTGACGCACTGGTGACCTGTCCAGGGTGAACCCTTTCTCTCGCCAGAAAGCCACTGCAGAAGAAAATGGATGGATGGATGGATGGTTCCAACCGCCGTGTCTTTGTGTGACAGAGACAATGTGAATGGATGGTCTCTACAAGCATGGATCCCACCTTGACGCATTAAGGAGGAAGTGTGATGGTGTGGGGGTTACTTTGCTTGTGACTCCGTTGGGGATTTATTCAAAATTGAAGGCACACTGACCCAGCATGGCTACCACAACATCCTACAGCGACATCCCATCCCATCAGGTTTGTGTTTAGTTGGACCATCATTTATTTTTCAACGGAACAATGATCCCAAACACACCTCCATGCTATGTTAACAGCTATTTGACCAAAACAGAGAATGATGGAGAGCTGTAACAGATGACCTGGCCTCCACAGTCCCCTGACCTAAACCTAATCAAGATTGTTTGGGATAAGATAGACTGCAGAGTGAAGGCAAAAGGGCAAACAAGTGCTCAGCATCTCTGGGAACTTCCTTCAAGACTGTTGAAAAACAATTTCAATTTAACATTTTAGGAAAACCACTGAAAATGATGTAACAGTGGTATGAACTGGCATCTCTGGTGGGACATTTGCCACTAGAAAAACTTTATTTGTACAAGGCATTCTGCTATGTTCAAAATATTTGATGTTCCCAAATCATTATTTACTCATTGGAATTGGAGGAGCTTCCTTGAGCCAACTCAGAGCCAAAAAGTTACTGTGAAAGCAGGGCCAAGCTCTCTGCTCCTCAAGCAATGCAGGAAAGTGGCTCCATTTTTGTGTCTCACAATGGGCTGTCCTCTTCTCCCTCACCATTGAACAGTTCTGGGGTGAAGAAGATAGTCTGGTCCTCGTCCTCTTCATTTGGATTGTGTGCTGGTGATAGCTCTCTTTCGTAGCTGAGAGGATCTGTTTCTGCAGAAGGCTCGGGAGCAACAATTTCCGTCTTGATGTTACAGGATCTGTTACAGTCCTCTCTCTTCATTTTCACAAAGGGGATATGCTGTTTCTCTGTGTGCTTGGAATCATGAGGTGTTTCTAAGTGCTGGCTGGATTTGCTGGGCCCTTTTTCTTTAAAGACTGGCTTCTTGAAGCACGTACTGACAGGGTTTGAGGTGAAAATGCTGTAGAGACACTGAGCTGAGCTTTTAGGACAACAGAATATCTCTGCTGGGGGATGGTGCATCATCTTCTGACATTCTGTATTGAGGGAAGAAACATATATCTTCTTATCAATTCCAAATAGACAGACAAGAGAGTGAACACATTAAAGGTGCACTAACCGTTGCTGCATGGATTCAGTGCAATTTCATTTTTGTCTCAAATCGTGGGTATCTCCCCTTGATCTGCTATCTGCTGCTGTTAAGTGTAAGATATTTTTATGGTTGAAGTTACTCGTCATAAAGTTGTAGATCATTTCAGCCTTTCACCATATTGCTCTTTTGGTAATATCTCATTGAGCTTGGAAAGTTTGGTTTGCATTGGAAGCTAGTTATTTTTTAAATTAGTGTGGAGTGTGGTGTTAGACCTCCTGTTGTAGTGTCATGAGATAACTCTCAACTTCACCATATACAGTGATCAATGAGTAGAGTTTGCCAATGGACTGGAACTGTTTTCACTTTCATTGATTTAAGTGTCTGTTTTCTCTGTGCTAAGTGCAAAAAAATGTAAAGAGGGAGAGGAAGCATAGTAAGGGTACAACCATGACATCCCCCTTTTGATAACTTGGTGGAATAATGTTGGGCTCAGACAAAACTACTTTATTTTATTTACCATTTAAAGTGAAAGAGCCATGTACTAATTCCATAATTTTCTTAAGCGCACACATGATGAACACATACAGAGAACTATGAGGAGGCATTCACAGACTTGGAAAAAGGTGTTGGATTGCAATCACTACCAGTACGCAATGGCAGTGGGCCTTACCAAATGAAAGCAAAAACCAGTTTCAAGGAACCAGAAAATAAAATTGCTATGTTCAGAGCTTTGGAATAAATTCAGCATACAACAATAAAGCTTTTTCTATTCATTTCAGTTTGGCTCACCTATTTTTTCATTTTGTTCAGCCTTCAACAGTGTAGGAAACAAAACAGGGATATTCGGGGGACTTCTATCCTGGTGGGGTTCAGGCAATTTGACAGCTGATTGGGGTGTTTGAGGCTCCAAAGCCTTCAGCAGACACTGTCCCTCTACAGCTTCTGGCAGAGGGCTGGAGACAACACAGGTTTGGCTGTCCACAGGGGTCCTACTCTGTTGCAGCTGAGTGAAAGCTACCAGAGACTGCATGACATTACTGAAGGTAACATGATGCTGGACGAGCTGGCGAACCCATTTGGACAAACCTGAAATATAACAAAACATATATTGAAAGAAAAAAATATTGTAATGGAGCACTATTGCCATCTACTGTTCATGTTTTGGAGGAAGAGTCAGCTGTAAAAAGTTACCTGTAGTGTACTTATTTGGATTATTCCTGTAACGGTCATCCACAAGAATGAGGGCACCCCAGTCATTCCTATGGCGAATACACCTAAAAATGATGTTTAATGGTTAACATTCCAAATACTTCAATGAAAATCTCAATGTATGACACATATTTACCTCCCCAGGGCCTGGTTTAGAGCTCGGTAGGCCTGAATCTCATACCAGCGATGGCCTGGAAGAAGACCTCTCGTCCTGCAGTGCTGGTCATTGTACTTCATCTTTAGTTCAACCTACAGTATTCCAACATAATAATGGGTCTATACATATGATATGGTTCAGTAACTGCTCATGTCCATCAAAGTTACACCTTCCACAACATTTCCATTGTCTGAGTTTGTGTTTTCATCCATTTGTCATGTGACTAATACACAACAATAAACAAAGTATGCACTAAAATAGATAACTAGCATTTCACCTACAAGCACCAATGGAGGGGAGGGAAAGACAGGAGAGGATCTCGGACCTTTGAAATTGACGGTATCATATTTTGCACTTATGATGATTCATTTGCAGATCATTTTCATGACTGTGAGTAAAGCAAATCACTGATCAACTTTGACCTTGTGTATGATTCACAGCACAACTCCAGTATAATAAACACTGGTAAATCTAAACGAAGGAGACCATTCACAATTATCATTCCCATATAATGACTCCCTGCTGGGCTTTAACATATCCTTTAAGTGTTTTAACTGAATTTTTTTTTTCAATCCTAGAAATAACTCTGTGTCGAAGTTGTTTGATGATAACAGGTGTGTGGTTGAGAGGAAGCGTATGTCTGACTGCAAATGAATGCAAATTAATTTTGAGATGATTTACTTGTCATGACAATAAGCATATTAGTGGCTGATTAGTGAGCATATGAGAGCACAGTAGGATAAGGATATTTACCTGCATTTCCCAAGGAATCATTTTTAAAACATGATACTGTTGCCGTTTGCAAATGAGCCTGAAAATAAATTATTTTTTGGAACAACAGCCCCAATTGTGTGGGTTTTAGGAGTGTCTTAAGGATTTATCTGGGACATGGGAGCAACCAAGTAGGCAGAGTTAAAAGAAAACCAGATCCCAAACAAATACAACAACCTAAACAATGGCTTGAAAATGACTGCCCCCACAGACAGATGTGTGCTGAAAGGGAAGCAGAGGGGCGAAACAGAGGCCGTGACAGAACAGAATGGAGGTAGGAGGGGGAAAACAAGGTGGTCTAGGGTGACATGAAGCACCCCTGCACAAAAATGCCAGGAAAGCACCCGTCCATTTGCATCTACCTCTTCTGATTTTAGTGCTAACCTTTCTGAATTGACAAGTGAAAAGTTCAGTTGGCGTCTGACGAGTTGCCATGAAGGGCAGGCTGCTGAACAGGGCTCTAACTGCTTTTGACAGGTACCATGTGTTCGCCCAGAGCCACCAAACACAGGGCCGTGGCAGGTACAGCCTGTTCCCTCACGCGCATCACGCAATGCCACTGTGGCCTGTCTGGGCTTGTATACATAAACAAACAAGCACAGTCACAGGAAATCAGAAATGTCATCCCAAAGTTGGACTATGACTAATCACACCTCCCCTATGAAGAATTCAATGCAACACCTGCAACCAAAGCAAAATGTTGAAGGGACTTAGATTATGAAAATAGATTTGGAGGTGTATAACATAGGTCTGGCCACGTTATATAAATATACTACAATAGTGAAATCAAACTTTGGGAGACAAATTATATAAACATGTCATGAAGAGTTACAAATGCTACTGACCTCTTGGTAAGATGCACATGTACAGTAAGAGACACCAGAGCAGTAATAGAATACACTTCTCAACCTGCAGCTCCAACAGAAAGGCCAGTAGCCTCAAGCTGTCAGTGTCATCTAAATCTAATCACAGTACATTTCAGTGTTCTGGCCATCACATCTGTGGTCTTTACCATGTCATCATCCAATCTAACATGACAGGTTACATATGTGAAAAAGCCAATTCTGGCTGCTAGCAAATCTCACAAATGTGCAAGAAACCACAAGCTAGAAGGGATTAGTTAAAATGTCAAGAGATCACTCGCTTGCTTTGGCCTTGTCCTCTACAGCTACCTGTTCATCCCGAAAAATATATATTTGACCACTAGGCATAATTCATAGCTGAGCGCATCTGTTTGAGCTACATTTTACACAGGGTGTTGAGGGGGGGGGGCATCAGTGTCAGTGTGCCCGCCTCTGGCAGTCCAGGACATCTTGTGCCTGTCAGTGAGATTGCTGAGCACCTCATCTGTCACATTAGGCTGAGGTGAAAGCAGAGTGGCTCATCTTGAAGTTAGATGTGTCTCTGTGTACACACTCACTAAGACATCAGACCTGTCACACTTTCTTCTCTCCACCATACTGTTTGTTCAGATGTTCATTTAAAGGCTTCCTTTAGCCAAAATTGTTGTGTTTTTATTTTTTACCACAATTTTCCCCTAAAACAGTCAAAGTAGATGGCCGTTCCCATTGAGCCTGGATCTGCTCAATGTTCCTGCCTGTTGAAAGGAAGGTTTTCATCACTGCTGTTACAAGATGTGCTGGCTCACGGAGAATTTTTGGGCGTAAATTCATTGAAGGAGTGTGGTGCTGGATCTACTAAATTCAATTCAATTTTATTTGTATAGCGCCAAATCATAACAAAAATTACCTCATGACACCTAACAAGTAGAGCAGGTCTAGTACCACACTTCCATGAATTAAAGCAGCAGTTGTTATTCTTAACATGTGGATGCTTCGTCATTTCACCCAGTCAGGAAAGTAGTTCCAGTTATGTATCTGACTCTAACATCTCATAGATTTCAACAGCTTTTTCACAGTGAAATACACGTGTGCACAGCCCTACTTCAGTTAATGTAGGCAAAGCCCATTTTTGGGGAAAAGTGTATTTATTGACAATATAGACAGTATGCCCCCTGGCTCTGTGTCGTCTGTTTTTGAAAAAATGTGGCAAAGCAAAAATGCATCACTTGCATTTAAGGCCACCTCAACTTATATTAATGCTCTACAAGACGCTTTCTCATAGTAAGACACTTAGTTTATTAGTTTCAATGATTGGGAACTGTTTGTTTGAAAAATTCTCCTTTCATTAATTTTAAATATCAAACATAAAAAATATATTGCTTTATTTTATTTGTATTGCAATATTAAATTAAATAGTTAATTGTTATACAGTATTTATCATAATAGTTCATTGAAGAACACCAATTTAATATCAAACTTTTTTTTACACCTTTTGCTATTGTTTTTTTTTTAGAATAGCACTCTCTACATAACCCTACTGGAAAAATAGTCATTCTGAACAGTTTTTCATGATACAAAGATTAGAGAGCTTTGTAATAATCAATGTTTTCTAAATGTTACTTTGTTTGTGAAAAATCAGAGAGTGGATCTCTGGCTAATACAGGCTTACATATGTTTTGTGTTAATCAAATATTTACTGTATGTATAACCTTTTATCAATACCTTATTTTCTCTCTGACTCAAAATATGACAGTGAGGGGAAACTGAAAAATCTCATATCGCATGCTGTGTCGCAACCTTACAATCACCACGGCAAATAAACAAGACATTAACACACCGTATTTCCCGAAATTTGACACAAGGAAAACCTTTAACTGCGGTTGAAGCCTCCCACTTGATTCGGATAGGCTTCTGGATACCTGTGGTCTTAACTAAACACTGGATTAACATTTCTGTCAATCTAACTGCTAACCCATGTCATTATCAAACACCTAGTATCAACATTTTTTTGAGAGTACCCTGCTGGAATCCTGCCTTTCACGTTTAATACGTGATACAATACATATAATATACAACATACACACGATGATTTAAAAAATAAACTATTTCCTGGGAGCTGAAACTGACAGCTTTGGCTATAATTAAAGGGTCTGGGAAGCTTCTATCAAGCACTCATCTTGCCACACTGACAGAACAGGTTAGTGAAAGCTCTATTGTGCTCTGGTAGAGGGATTTGGGGGATAAGCAGTGGGGGTGGGGGGAATCAAAAATAAAGGTCAACTATCTATCTGCTAAGGACAAGGCAGACACGGGAGCATCGCTTAGGGATTTTTTTTCACGGATCACCAAAAAGGGATAGTATTATTTGGAGTTGGTTTGAGTGTATGAATGTCTGATTACTTTACTCTATTAATAATAAACAAAAGTTTGAAACATGACCAAAAAGCAAGAGGTGGACATCATACAGGGTGTGTATCTATTGGTGTGTTTGTATGTGGGGGGGTGTTTAACTTGCTTTTATTCAAATTATCAATTCCTGCAAATGAATATTTGATCATTTTGTTCAACTCCCTAAATATTGCAGAAATAGTTGTTGCACGTGGCTGATGAAGAAGAGCTCATGTATCAATAAGAGCAAACTGTAAAGAGCAAAGGGAACATTTCCGTATCAAAGAAATCATAGCATACAGGAAGCATGTGTCACTAAAACAATGACAGACAATTCCATCATATCTCAAATGGTAAAGTGACAATTCCTATGAGCCCCGACACAGTGAAAAAAATTGTTGATTATTAGTTGTTATTACAGGAAAGTATAATAGACACATCTAAATTTTGTAGTTATTCACACTGATTTGCTTTGATAAATATTAATAGATAAGTGAATATAAATTAGTTTGCCTCAATAACATACATGAATAATTTTTTAAAATTTCTTTCAGTAAGGGTGTGTGTGTGGGGTCTTCTTGTATGCGTGTTCTGCCTCCTTAATTAAAAGGTAAGGAAAATACCTAATTTCAAGTACAAAGACTCACATTTTTATAGCTTTTGGAAATTTCTCTCTCTGAACAAGCACACAAATTGTTGAGTTTTATTATCTGAACCAGAAGTTCAAAAGGCCCTTGCATGAAATTGACATTAATTATCTGCATTGGACCAGATGAGCAGATTGGACAGTGTGATGCTTACTGTCCAATGTGTCATTGTTCCCCTTCGCCCACAGCATATGGTCAGATCATGATAAATTCATGATTACTGTTACATAACCACAGATAATTACAAAATTTTCCATTCATACCCTTATCTCAAAGCCCAGAGGAGAAGGTTCAGAACCCCAGAAAAGAAAAGAAAAAACTGAGGCAAGATAGTAGCAAACTGCTTACCAACTACCTACCTGGAGGTCTTTAAAGTTTGGAAAGGGAATCCCAACCGTGACAACTGCTCTGGCATAGTCGTCTGCAAAATCCAGTCCTTCACTCACTTTACCTCTACAGACCGCAATCAGCAGAGCACCATCTACAAGTCATCCAGAGCAAAGGATGAACAATTTATAGCAGCCCTCTAAACAATTACTATCCCTGTTCTACACTAAACTTATTTCAGGTCTAACTAGGAGGACACTGTAGAGCACACACCTCCGCCAGGGTCATAAATGAAAAAAATGTAGCTTGAGAAAAGGATCTCCCACAAAATTGACTGGGCTCCCTCCCTGACCCATGCTTCATCTATGGTCCAAGTTTTGGGAAAATCAACCTGATATTTTTTGCACAAGGTGGGTGGGTTATTTTACGATTTTGTCCTGTTAAGGCGTGTTCACACCAAACGGGAAGCGAATTTGCGCAAATTTGATCGCTGGATCATTTGTTTTTTTTCACATCGTTCATGCAAACTTTTTTCCCCTGCGAGGAGAATTTATTTCTGACATTTCTTTCCATCGTCAAACATGGCTGACGTAACAATCGTTGCTGGCTTGTATCTGTTGTTGAAGTCCCAGATACAGCAGAAAACCAAACCCCCCCCCCCCCCCCCCCCCCAAAAAAAACCCTGCTGTATCTGGATCCATGTCATAATCCGGAGGAGCACATAGCTGTGTGAATTTCACCGCTTTCTCCAGGAACTGCGCCTGGATGACAGTTTCCAACAGTACTTCAGGCTGACGAGGGCCCAGTTCGATGACCTGTTGGCGAGGATCGGTGCCAGGATATCACAGATGGACACCAACTACAGCACCAGGACCACTGACGTGACTTCACTGACACCAGAGTCAACACTGATTGGCTCTCTCGACACAACGTCACGCAAATTAGTCGTGCAAGTTGAAAAATTCAACTTGCGTGTAGACACGAATACACAAAATTTGCATCGCAAAATTCATGTCGCGAAATTGGCGTCGCCCGGCAAGTATACACACAAATTCACGTCTAATCACCTCTCTACATAGACTTTACATGTAAACTTAATGTGTGAAAAATTTGCACTGTTTGGTGTGAACATGCCTTTACAGTTACAAATTATGTGTTGAAAAATGAGGTGGCACGGTGGTGCAGTAGTTACCACTGTTGCCTCACGGCAAGTAGGTTCTAGGTTCCAGCCCTGGCTCGAGCACAGGGTCTTTCTGTGTGGAGAGTCCCTGTGCCTACGTGGGTTCTTTTATAAATGACATGCCCATCTAAAAATGTGTTTATAAAATTGCTATGTGCTGTGAAATTTGTTTTTGGTGTGGCTGCCCCTGCTGGATGGTTGAGGATGAGAGTGAGTGGTGCATAGAGAGGTCACGTGACCAGGAGCAAAGTTAATCTGGAGAGGGATATAGACGGAGCAAGACTAACTCCAAAATTTGTCTTTTGATTTATGGTTAAATAGTGAAAGACAGGAACAGAACCCCATAATTTCTCCTAAACTCAGTTTGGAAGGAGAAATGGTGTATGTGTGTGCGTGAGACCATCAATGTTGTATTCTATTTTATGTTATGATATGTGCATATTTTATATTTTGCATTTGATTATTGATGAGGAGAGCTAGCAAGTCTGGCATAACGTTACGTTAGTTAGTAAGAGAAATGGTGTCCTTGTGTTGCATGTAGCTAATTATTGCAGTGTGTTGATGTGAGAGGTATGATTCATGTGTGTATTTTGTGTTACAGTTTTTCACCCAAAAACAGTGGTTCTACAGTGGCTTGAAGGAGAAAAATGTTTTTGCACACTAGTGGTTGACTCGTCAAGTCTGACTGAACTGAGGAAAAGTTTTGGGAGCAGTTACAGACAGCAAGAGGGGACTAGGTTAATCGGATACTCTAAATTGACCATAGGTGTCACAGAGTGAATGGTTGTCTGTCTTTGTGTGCTGGCCCTGCAATGGACTGGCGACCTGTCCAGCGTGTATCATGCTTTTGCTCTTAGGCAGCTGGGATAGGCTTCGGCCCCACCGCAACCCTTAACAGAATAAAGAGTAGGAAATGGATGGTGTTGAAGACTGTATTCAGTAAATTATCCCAACATTAAAATAATGTAATCTGGATGCTGTCAGTTACTTTAGGATCATTTCCAAAATACAAAAATAACACCACAGTTCATTGTAAAGTAACCCCAAGGCTGTTTCTGTAAAATTAGACCTTAAATGAAAGACTGATATTACATTCTACCTCAACTACAAGTGCAACTACACAGCTTACAATGATTACTCTCCAAAAAAATTCCTCATTAGACTCATTGTACAAGGAAGCAACTCAAATTTGTGTTGCTCAGCCATTATTAAAATTCATCAAATCACAATAGTGACATGTAATGATGTGAAGCTGTCTCACCTCTTTCCCCACAGTATTTAATGGCATCATAGTAAGTCTGAAGTAGTTCATCAAAATCCCCCTTGGCACCACCGCGGGGCTCTGTAATCACAGTTTTCTGATTTTCAAGCGTCTCCCAGAGGCCAGTACTGGTCCATCGATCCCGTAGCTTGTCCAGCATCTGATTAAGTTACAGGATATATCATGATGTAAATGTAGACATTTACCAACATGTGACAGACAGCCAGACAGACAGACTACTTTATTAATCCCTTTTGGACGTTCCGCCAGGGAAATTGCACTCTCCTCAACATTCATTCACAGCACTGTTATCATAGAATAGACATAAATGATACCTTATCAAAAAATGTGTTAGTTTGTTGTTAAATATAATGTAGAACTGATCACACAGAAATCCTAATTATGATATTAAACTCGCAAAACAAGAGCAACATGACAAAGGAACTGGCAGGTTCCTGGTCACTGCATACATACTGCAGGGGGGTGAACGATTGTGACATTTCACTGAATATTCACCCCATGCCTCAAGTTTGCTTGATACTCACCAGGATAAAGCAAGGTTTTCTCTGGAACACAAGCAACACATCTCTGTGGATAGCAATGTCACATAGACCACCACTTTGGCCCACAAGATGAAACCTTCTTTTTTTATGTTATCTTTATTAAATAAGGACTTTGCACAACAAATATCTCAACGTAATAGATGCTTTACAACAGATTTAGCAATCGGGTCATATGCTGTCCCTGGGGGCATATACACAGGATCTTTAAACACACCATACACTGAAAGCATAAATGCAACACCAACTTAAAAAATATGAAGACTATTACAGGTGCACATCAACATAAAAGCACTTTCATTCAGTATAACTAGCAAATCAGACAATTTAGTAAATCTGACTCACAGCCAATTGAATGTTAATGCAATATGTATTTTTGATGAATCTTGTATAAAAGTGTTTGTCCAACTGTTTTCTGGCAATAAAAGCAGATTGTTCATAGAAAGTCCTTTGCAGTACGCTGTATTGTGCCCATTTCAAGTCTGATTTTAGCACAAATCAAGAGTTCTGTTTTGTTAGAGCAAAGCTGGAAAAAAAAACTTTTTGTTGGGATTTTTTGTATTATGATTTAGCATATAAAACTGATGAGACTAAACTGCAATGACAATACAGTTAATTGCTTTTTCAGTCCATTATATGTGACTGGATTATATGGCCCTGCCTTATCCCCTTTTCTGTCTTTCTGCTCTGCAATAAATACATTAACAAGTAAGATAGCAGAGAGACAACTTCATTTTATCAGTTTTAAGAATTATAAAATCATATTATCGGCCTCTGGTGATTTTCACTCATATCTAATACATTCAAAAATCTTTGAATTTGCTCATGTTTATTCATATATCATATCAGGTTTATGTGCTCCACTTGCCCTGAAAGCTGGTCTGTTCAAACCACCTCTGTAATAAAATCACTGTTGCTGTACTATTGCAGGTGCAAAAGTCAGCTGCTCTCTGGGGAAGCACATTGATCTAAAAGCCTGCATCCTTGCATAGCATCGCTCATGTCTGTGTGTGCACATTATATCCTTGAATAAGCATGGCTTCACAATCAAAAGAGCAGCTCCAGTGGCTTGGAAATGTGTTATAAGGGTCGAGTGGAAGTTCTTGTAATAGCAGAAACTTTTTGAACACTAATAGTATTGTAATCATGAGCCAGATGTAGAAGATAAGTAATATTTACTGAAATCTTATCTTCAAAATTAACCATGTCCTGTTAAGACACATGTATATCCAACTAAATTATTCCTGAAAACATCACCTGCATGAACATAAAAGACTGTTAATTGTTGTTTCCATGCCAGTGTGATTGCCTCATAATAGTGAAATGAAGCATGGTGAAGCTTTTGTCAGGTTGGTGCCTCCTTGAAGGAAATGAAGCCAAGATGGTTGCATCAATAAAACATGGCATATTCACTAAATACGCAGTGTTACTTCAACAAGGACCCCATTCACATGCATCTTAAACTCAGCAAACTGTTTGTCCTGCAATTGCTTTTCAGTGCAATCCTGAGAGAAAGATGAATAATTCATGTTATGTACTTTAGGCAGGTCTACCACCAAGCAATTATCTGCCAGGGTACACTTGGTAAGGAGCTGATTCCCGAGTGTACAAAAGCAAAATGGTCTGACTGACAATGATGGAACAAGGTCATCCAAGGCACATTTAGGGATAATGTCCGGCAGACAATATCATCATATCTGCACAGCTAATTTGTAAGTAATATTATTTCTGACAGAAAAAGTTCAGCACAATTTAAAAAAAATAAGAAATACTTTCCCTATGACAGTAATTTCTGAATGAATAAAAGTTATGAGTTATGGCCAACAATATCTTTAATGTGCATTTTTTTGCCTGTGTCACAAAAATTCTTACAGGAGAAAATGTTCTCTTTCCTTTAAGGATTTGATCTGCTTCTCGATATATTCTTGCACTGATTGGTTGGCTTCCCACTGATATGACCACTGCCCACTGGCATATTCAAAAATCCATTTAATTTCCATGGCCCTGACACCGAGGGTTGATAGCAGACAACATACTCTCGTAGTTTGTTTGCTCACTAGCCCTAACTTTAGTGGTAACATGATGCATTGTAGATCTAATTTGATTCATGTTGGTAAAGCACCTTGAGGACAAGCTTCACTGCCTGCATGTTAATATTTTCTGGTCTATTTTTTCTCTATTTTTCTTTTATGTTGTGTTCCAAATCACTCCATTTGATATAAAGATCATATGGACCAACCACTGCACAAATCAAAAATGATATCCAATCTGGATATCTTGAAACCAAAACACAAGCAAGCCTACTTTACGCATATGTCTGTGCTACAGTTAGTATTTTTCAAATTAGCTCAACAACAACACTCATTTCATTCACCCATATGGTTTAACCAACACTTTGTTTGTAAGTCAGAAACACAAAATGGGTGCTGTTCCAGCAAATCAGGAGTACATGCTCTGAAAGTGACGACAGGTCTTTTTGTAAACATGTAACTTATAAAATAACCCACTAATACAGAGTAGCTCTGAAACATATTCTAAGTGCATCTGTATTGTTGCCATAGCGTTCTGGTGCGAGCTGATACAACAACAAAAAAGTCTTGGAAAGACAAGATTTACAAGTACACTAAGGCTGAAACTACTGAGACTGCATGGTGTGTTATTATTTTTATTACAGTACATGTGTTGCTTTCATCGAGTTCAGCTCTGACCAGCAATGCCTTGCTGCTTCAATCAATTCAAATGTATGGATGTAAGTACAAAGCTGGCCCTTCTACTGTGTTGTCAGATGGATCTTCTGCACCTTCAAAAGCTGTCAACCATGCAAGTGTTTAAAAGGCTCACACAGAAATATGACAAGAGCATATTCATAAATAATTTATGGAAACATCTGAGAGACCTGCTGTTAAGTTGGCAGGGTCGAGTGGATCACAAAATATCAATCTACACATTTTTGTACGCTTTTTCTTAGAAAATGCCACGCAAGTAAATAAATAACAAAGATTAGTATAGCTGAGAAACAATATCATAACCATATCATAACTAGAGGGCAAAGAGACAATACTTAAACCAAGCTGAACAAAATGTAAAGGAACATGAAGTGAAATCCAGTTTTTCACATTGATTAGTATTTGAAAGTGTGGCCAATTAGTCACAAACTGTAAAATCCCATATAATATTAATCTAACCCTTATATTTGCATTCACTATTCCTTGTCATGGTCTCAGTCATATTTGTTGTTAACACATAAGATCACCAAATGAATCCCTCTGAAATTCTATTTGGTACAATCTAATTCACAAAACTACTGGTTGAAAGGGCAACCTGAAAACCCTCACCATCATTGCTGAAAAAAGGCTACATAAAGATGCTATGGTGAGTTCCCCTTGTCTACAGTGAATTTCACCACTAACGGCTACATTGGAAGGATTTGAATGGAAGAGAACTACTTTACAACTGATCTTCTCTCTAAGATTCATCAATAACTGTGCATGAGCTACTAAGTTTAGAGTCAAAGTTTGATAAGAATCATCAGTTGTGAGGTGCTCTTCGACATGAATGGTCTATAATTTAAATTTATAATGTTCCCTTGACAAAGCAAACTCTACACTGTTCTTTATTAATGTGTTTTAAGCGCATATGTTTTACAGATATTTGGCCCATAAAAATATTTTCAAAGTTGGAAAATGAACATTGACTGTCTAAACTGCAAGCACATAAATTGCTGAGAGCCATTTATTGTTTTCAAACACTGTAAAGCCAAAACAACACTATAAAAAAAAAGGACAAGCAAAAAATATGCTATTCATATGCTGAATGAATTTGGTAGAGCTTCAGAAACAATTTTCTAGTGTGGATGCATTTTTTTCAGACGAGGTGTGTGTTACATGAATGGATAAACTGCACTCTGTTGGACCAGTGTAAAATGATCAGCATATAATGTAATGAGTTTTGGCCCAACAATGAGAATAGGGTTTGGGTAATATTATAAATATGTTTTAGTATTGGAGGAGTATTGGAGTATAGGAGGATGCAGTTACAGGCTGGCCAAAACACACCTTTGTCTGAAATATTTTTTTTTATCTATTGCCCTGCAATAAGGTCCTGAAACTGAATGTCATTTGCCAGGCAGGATGAGACCTTTGCTTCATCAGCAATATAACAAAACATTTTAAAGTTCCACTTATGCTAACATATTTTTTGTGTAAATATAAATCATGCTTTGCTGCAACACACTCTGAATCTCAGGTTTATATAATCTGAACTTCATTGGATTTCAGTGCAACTCTGAGATCTATGAGAGAATTCTATTCATCTTTGAAGAACGGTGTATTTGTCAATTGAAAGAAAGATTGTTATGCACTCCCTATAAATGGGAGCACAAGAAACATAAGTGGAAATGAGTCGTATCTAGCATGTTAGAGGGCATGACAAAGTGTGAATAATTTATTGTCCTACTATCCCTGGTAGTTGCAACACTCAGCCTATGCCTGTAATATGGTAAAGTGGGCCATATCATCTTGCCAATTTGGAGGGGGTGGTGAACTACCAGATAGAGGCAGTGCACTGTAGTTTTTCTAATGCTTTTACACTTTCTCCTGTCCTTCCTGTTTCATCCCGTTTTCATCCAGCCTCTCTCCATCTCTTTTCCCATGTCCCTAGTGTCAGTGAGCTGTGTGGCGACACATCGCAGCTCCACTAGTTCCTGATGAATTATAGAAAGGAATTGGAGGCAATGGCATTAATGAAACATGCAGCCAGGAGCCACATTTCAGTGTAGCAAGGGAAGATGTGTTGTTGCGGAATAAATTATTCAGCCTCAAAATATCACAGTAACCATCACGCCAAGAAGGGTGGCAAGAAGCCACCTGCCACCTCTGGCCTGCCACTCTTCTCTTGTTGTATGCTCTACACATTCCAGCCAGAGTAGTGTTGACAAAATAAATAAATAAATACTGCAAAAGCACTGACAACTGCCTGGAAACGAAGATTGGTATGTCGTCCTTTTATTCTTTTCAAGTCATTGAAAGGTGAAGTAATAAACAGAACTGGGTAGTGTATGCAGTTAATGTATGGTTCTCATTTCTCAGAACACCTTCATGTTTCCTGGAAAACACACGGTCTCCATGTGTTTTCAAAAAAAAAAAAAAAAAAAAGATGAATATCACACACTCACTATTCACAGTAGAAGAATTTCACAAACATACACTCAAATCCAATTTATCATTGAGCCAAATTATTCCCAAAAGTTTGGTGCTCTGTTTATGCAAAATGCTTTCAAGTCCTGAACAAGTTGGTGATCTTGTTGATCGATCGAGACACATGTATATATTTTTAAATAATACATGCACACATAAAAACATATGTATACATACATATAAACACATAAATATGAGTATGTGTACATATATATTACATACACATACATTACCAGTCAAAAGTTTGGACACACCTCTCCATTCAATGATTTTCCTTATTTTCATGACTTTCTACATTGTAGATAAACACTGAAGACATCAAATATATGAAGCGAGATATATGGAATTATGTAGCAAAGAAAAAAATGTTAAATAATTGCAAACATGTTTTATATTCTAGAGTCCTCAAAGTAGCCACCATTTGCTTTGTTGACAGTGCTGTAAACCCTTGCCTTCTCCCAATGAGCTTCATGATGTACTCATCAAATGGTTTTCACTCCACAGCGGGCCTTGTCACCTTGTTATCTGGATCCATGGCATAATCCAAAGGCACACACAGCTGGGTAAATTCCAGGAACTGTGACTGGACGACGGCCATTTCCAGCAGTACTTCAGGCTTACAAGGGCCCAGTTTGATGACCTGTTGGCGAGGATCGGTGCCAGGATATCAAGGATGGACACCAACTACAGGCACTAGGACCGTTGATGTCAGTGACGTCACGCCAGGGGAATCTCAAAGCTGAAAGGCTCTCTCGACACAACATCATGCAGATTCACGTCATGCAGATTTGTTGCTCAAAATGAATATTTTCAACTTGCATGTAGACAAGTCACGAATTTTGCATCTTCGCATCGTGTTATTAGCATCATTTGCGCCCCCCAGAGCGTCTAGTCGCGTCACAACATAGACTTTACAGGTAATCTAAACGCGTGAAAAATTTACGTCATATTTGGTGTGAACACACCTTAAGGGATATTTGGCCAAGAGGGGGAGTGATGGAGTGCAGCGTCAGATGACCTGGCCGCCACAGTAAACAGTCACCTAAACCCAATCAGATGGTTTGGGAAGAGATGAACCTCAGAGTGAAGGCAAAAGGGCAAACTAGTGGTCAGCATCTCTGGATCTGCATTTGCAGTCTGCAGCTCTGTTGGAAAACCATTTCAAGTGACAACCTCATGAAGCTCATTTGAGAGAATGCCAAGAGTGTGCAAAGCAGTAATCAAAGCAAAGGGTGACTATTTTGAAGAATCTAAACCATAAAACATGTTTTGAGTTATTTCATTCTTTTTTATTTTACTACATAATTCCATGTGTTCATTCATAGTTTTGATGTCTTCAGTGAGAATCTACAAAGTAAATTGTCATGATAATAAAGACAAACCATCAAATGAGAAGGTGTGTCCAAACATTTTGACTGGTAGTGTATATATATATATATATACATATATATATATACACATATATATATATACACATATATATATATACATATATATATATACACATATATATATACACATATATATATATACATATATATATACATATATATATACATATATATATATACATATATATATACATATATATATATACATATATATATATATACATATATATATACATATATATATATACATATATATATATATACATATATATATATATATATATACATATATATATATATATACATATATATATATATATATATATATGTATACACACACACACACACGCAGAATATATATGTGTGTGTGTGTGTGTGTGTGTGTGTGTGTGTGTACATATTAGGCCTTGGCGATATGGACTAAAAATAAAATCTCAGATTTTTTCACAAAAAATTCAATTCACTATTTTTTCTGATTTTTTTAAGAAAATAAGAAGTACAAAGGACAGAGAGAACTCAAAACAAGTTCTGGTTTTACTTTATTAAAAACTTAACTAACCACTGTATATATGGGTACCATATCTTTAGCAAAGTGCAAAGGGACCACTTCAGTGTTTGCTGTCCATCGTGCCCCTTTCTTATCTTACATGGTCCCGTGGGTAAATGATTCCACCACAGTAAGCTGTTTTTTAGTGGGAGTTTGTTGGTTATAGCCGTCTTGTTCCCCTTGCAAAGAGTGGCATTTCTCCCACTTGGCTGGATGCCTCTGTTTTAGATGCTGAAATAAGTTCGTTGTGCTGCTGCTTTGTGTTGCAATGGGCTTAAGACAAACTTTGCAGCGTGAAGTTACTTGTTCAACATCTGTCGCTGCAAACCCAAGTTATACTGCTGCAACTGTCGTCCAAGTTTATGAAGTCAGTTTTGTGTTTGTTATCTTGGTAAATACATTGTGTACAAGGCACAACACTTTACAAAGTATAATTTTAGTCAGTTAGTTTACAGTACATGCTTGATAATTTGCTTACATGTGCAAATGATAAAATCCACACCTGCACATTGCCTCAGTCTTCAAATCATTATGTATTGTCTATGAATGAGTCTAATAACCTTTAATTGAAGGTCTCAGGCCTCAATCAAATAACTTTTATGCAGGAACACCCAACTGTTTCTTACAGGCATGAACAAAATATAAAGCAGCTATATGCTGGTGAAAAAATATTTTTCATGTCATAATTTTACTTCACTAAATAAATTTAAACTCCCAAGCTCTGCGTTCTCTGCTGTATGTTATATTGTGAACTGGCAAGTTTTACTAAAGCAATTTTAGCAAGTAATGTTCATCACATCAAAATGACTGATGTCCAATTGAGCCTTAGTAAGCTTAAGTGACAACCAAGCTACAGTGGATATTAATCATTCATGACCAAAAACGGACAACTGACAAAAGAGAACAAGATGTCTATGAGTGTGCTCTTAAGAGCACCCTTATTAATTGAAAGAAGATACAGTTCAGAGAGACTGACTGCATCCAAGTACTCAACAAGTACCTCGATTTAAATGTAGGCCTCTAATGTAACATAACACCAGCAGCATCTGTACTTGAATCCAAAAACTGTAATAAAATAGTTGCATGAAGAAACATAATCAAGAACTAAAGCAGCAGTCCTGACTACAATGTTTGGTCTCTAGCTCCTCCCAGTGGTCAAATGTAAAAATTATGTTTTAATTAAAAAAAATACCTCTACCAATATGACACCTTTAACTCAGAGAATCATTACTGTATACCTCCAAGCTTCACAATTCCTTCAATAAAAGAAGGCACGTTTATCTGACTGTTACTCACTGCAAAAGAATGATGTTGGTTGTCTATGCCCTTGAAAACAAAGAAGAATAAGAAATGTAATTTATTTTTAACAGGTTATAGGCTGTCAGGCATACCTTTAAGCTACATTGTTTCAACATTATTTTCACACTGTGACTTAATAAAACTAATGAAATCTAACTCTTTTGTTGCACAATTAAAATTGATCAGGAATCATTGAGAGAATTGTATTCTCTACTTAAACCAAATGCATAAAACAATGCAGTATTTAAAAAAAAATGATACTAATGATTTTGTAAAACTATTTGCACACTACTGAAAATGTGATTTAAAACTGGCATCAAGCTTAGAACTGCTTAGAACATCCTCAAAGGACACAAAGTTTAAATGTCAAAATTAATTCCTACATTTTAAAAGCAATAAGCATATCCATCATGACATATTAAGACAGTTTAATGGACATGTACACTTCTTACTAATGATTTCATAGCCAGCTATGAAGAATTGTTCTAGTAGAAAATGTGCTAGAGGAATACTTACCTTGTAGGAGGGCAAAAAACAGAGCACACCCTTGGCAACAACTTGACACACATGCAATAGCAGGGCACCCAGCTCATCTTGGAAGGCAAATGTTTCAGCATGCTGATAAGTAGCACAGAGTTTTCTGCCTTGGGGTCCTGCACCCACAGTTCCAACCCAAACCTGGAACAATTTCATATGACATTATATTTTCATTATGATGTGCATGCCTGCACACCGACATCATTTAAAAACCTACTAAGTAATGCTGAGTAAAGTCTAAGTCATCATAGTTATGTATAAGTCCTAGGTCCTTTGTATATGATTTCAACTCACATTATCCGGGACATAATCTTCATAGTTTTTATCATAAAAACTGACATGCTTCTCCTGCTATTACAGCATCTAACTTAAACAGTAAGACTTGTGATTATCCACAAATGCCTTCAGCTGACTGCAAACAAATGGCATGACTATGACACCTGCTGGACAATGTTTAGCACACATAATCCATTTTTCATACGGTATAAATTACTTTTATCAATTTTTGCTAAAATTAGATTCAGTGTTCTCCAAAAGCCTAACCCAACATTAAATAAACCCACAGGTTTGAATGCAGGTACATCAATGTAAAGCATATGAGCATCAGAGATAGATTTTTCACCATCTGTTTTATGTTTTTTTATCTGCATTTCCACAACTGTGGTTCAATTCTGTCAATAACATACATTATTAATAGTGACCTGCACAGCTCCCCCAAAGAGCCAGCTGCTGGAACCTCATTAAGGTCATGCTCCCCCTATTTGTTTTCCACTTTGAAGCAACATATAAATTATAAGTAGAGGAACAATTGGCACATTTTAGCTTGACGAATGACTCTGCTCACTGAGGAAACCAAGTAATTGTGCAGAGCACTGAGAGGTAGCTGCATTCATGCATAATCACTAAAAAAGTAACAATAAATGAAAAGTAGACCTAGTTGAAATACTGCACTACGACAAAATAAAAAAGCAGAACTATGCAGGGACATACATAAAATGAGACTTCCTCAAGGCATAGTGACATGGCATACTGACCTGGGACTTGTTGATAACATGATTGGCCTCCAGCTGAATGGAAAATTTCACCCCAAGTTCTGAGGAGAAGGATTCCATTGGTGCCAGTGTCCCTGAGGTTAGAATAATGCTGTGCACTGTCCCATGTAAGTCAGAAAATATCTAAGAGACAAAGACACAATGAAAATCTGGTAGGTGCTTCAGCTGTTATCCTCACTTCCTATCAAAAGGATGTGATGGCTCATTTGTGATTAAACAACAGGAAGTCTTTATATTTTATAAATATGAAATGACATTTTACTTTTATCTTTATCTTCAATGTCAGACCTTATCTCTCATTCTTCAAGGTATAACCTCTTCATCTTTTAAGACTTAAATTATATACAAGTAGACTAATCTGGACTACATGGCAGGTGTGCCATGTCTGACCTCACCATAGCAGGGTTGAGGCACCAGAAGCTCAGTGTCAGGACTTCTGTCTTGATTCGGATGCTTTGGCGTTGTCTGTGGCGTGGCCGGACTATGAAGCCCTGTGCATCAGGGATGTCAGGTGGAACTCTGTTCATCCAAATGTAGCTCTTCTGCAAAGCAATTTGGTAGTCTTCAGAAAACCTGCAGACATAAAAAAAACTGCACTGAGCTAATGTTACATTCTTCATTGTCTAACACTGTGAGCCTTGCTTCAAACAAAATAACAAATGCACCTCCATAAAACATCCCTCATCTAGTTACAACACATCTGATGTAGCTGTGCATCTTTTTTTAGGGCCTGAGCCAGAAGGTACTTCTGGCGAAGACCCTATTATGTTTGCTAGGCAGAGCAACACATTAGCAGCACTAAAAACACTAAAAACACACACTACACAGTGTCCCAGGCCCCCCCAACACCCATGAGGCAACTGGGTCAGATGGCCCGGAGCCAGTTTTCACATACACACCCATTCAAAACCTGGTATTATACTGTTCTTGCTCTCAATGAGTGCGCGCTATATGCGCATAATGCGCATAACGCGCATAATCTAATTTGACCCCCTGAACATGCATGAAATTTGCTGAAATTCGGCACAATCGTTCGGTATGTCTCAACATTCACTAATCAAAAACAAAAACGCCACAAAAGTCTATAGCGCCACCGAGGAAGCCACACAAAAAAAAGATAATTTTTTTTTAATTTTGCGCGCTATAACTCCTCACACAAAACTCCCACAAACATGGGACCAACACCGTTGGACTCATCTCATCAAGACGAACAATTCTTACACTCTGACCCCTCGCCTATCTCCAACAGAATGTCCACAAATTGGACAAAACTGTCAAAATCAGGACTTTTTTTACTCCCCGAACAAAATCTATCTCCTCCTAAACCGTAAATGCCAGGGCTTCCAAACTTTCACACATTACTCTCCCAACTGTGCTCTTCAAAAATCTTTAAAGGCTAATATACTACGCGCTCGGTTTGGATTTTATAAGCCCTCAAAGTGGGGGAGACACGTTTCACGCTTACAATGGAAG
Organism: Aulostomus chinensis; assembly: GCF_037954235.1. NCBI lineage: Eukaryota > Metazoa > Chordata > Actinopteri > Syngnathiformes > Aulostomidae > Aulostomus > Aulostomus chinensis. The sequence continues at coordinate 15,549,423 of NC_141329.1, read as the reverse complement.
TCTATGGGGGGAGCGTGTCCTCTCAGGGTACATACTCTCAAACAAATGCTTCTCACGTCTATACCATACATCGCACAGCTTTTAAAAACATATCACTGTATTCCTGACAAAAATCCCTACAAAAATATGGTATTTTGTGTTACTTTTGACCAACGTAGGCCGAGTTATTCAGCTTTTACACACTACATTTCTCTGAATCCTCCGCTCTCTCCACTCTAGCACAGATCAAAGAAAGTGCAGCGGTGGAGGGATTTTAATGAGCCAGCTGGCAGTTCTGCTCTCAGCTCTGACAGAGATGGCAGAGATTTGTTTACTGTAGTCATGGAAACCACAATTGGAGCTTCTCTGCCCTCATGTACATACTCTCAAACAAACACTTGTCGCTTCTAAATTAAAACACTCACACCTTCAAAAAGCACACCATTGAATTCCTGAGAAAAAACTCTACGCACTGATGTCTTTACATTACACTTTTGACCCATATATGCAGAGTTATGACTGTGTTTCACAGTAAAACTGTCAAATCCTCCTCTACTCTCCACTCTGACAGAGATGGCAGAGAGCGAGCAGAGAAGGGAGGGGCTCTTAAAGGGCCAGCTCTCAACTCTACACTCACACTGTGCAGCACACTGAGGCTCGTATCTCCTAAACTACAAGGCCTAGGGATTTGCCGATTACACCGTTGGATTCGGGCCGGTGTCAAGGACGCGGCCGTAGGCCGCGCGGGGGCTCAGGCCCTAACAACGCTGCTTGCAGCTTTAATTTTACTTTTTTTTCCCTCTGTATGTCCACTTGTTTTCAGCAGAGTTAATATTTTTATAAATGGAAAGATTTTTTTTCTAAAAGGGTAATGAAGATTTCATGGGCTCTTTATGACGGATGCTGTCATAAAAATAAAGCATTTAATAAAAAAGTTCCTAATTTCCAACATCATTTCAAATGTCATGCATTCAGTGATATTATGGGTGGAAATTGAGCCTTGAGCTTTGACCCTGTTTGCTGTGCACCCAAAGGTGTGCAGACAGCATTGATACTGAAGAAAACAAAGCAAAACACATTTTGAGCATCCTGTCTTTGTTTTATGCATCCTATCTTCACCTCCTTGCAGTTGAAACTGTGTACAGTGTTTCATCTAGCAATCACTGGGCTGTCTCCAACCTGCAGTTATCTCTGTAGAGGAAGTTGAGCACCATGAAGAGGCCTTTGAGGACAGTGGATGTGGAGGAACTGATGGTTGCGACCTGCAATGTGTCCTCTTTACCAACACCAACACGCTCTTCTTTTTCTAATACTGCTTCCAAGTTTTCCTGCCACACAAGAACACAGCAGAGATGGCATGTGAGACTTCTGTTAATACCAGAATATCTGCATTAAAAACACAACATTAAAAAAAACAAGATAGGTTTTTTTTTGTTGTTGTTGTGTTTGAGGGTGAGACACTGCCCTAACATGAGCATAAACATAAGAAGGCGCAGGTCTGTTAGAGCAGACTAGATACACAGAAATTTCACAATTTTACATGCTACAGGCAAAACATTTGCACACCTGTACATTGACTGGTGAGGGAGAAGATCGTAGAAACAATTGAAGATAAAACTACCGTAGTGTCTTGCACTTGCAAATAGTTTGTGGGATTTTTTATCCCCACACGTTACAGGTGTTAAACAGAAACATCAAAAAAGTTATTTTTCCCCAATCACACAGCTAAAACTGAAAGAAGGTAACAGATTACCAGTAAATTAGGGCGTCCCCCTTATATTTAACTTTGCCGAAGGGGATTAAAGGCTGCCCTTCGGCAAAGTTTCCCAGTTGAGTACTACAAACTTATTCCAGCATTTAATCCACTAGTCAATTATGTTTATGTCTATTCAGCTGTTTAAATATATTTCTTAGGAGGAATCAGAAATGGATTTTAACTGGATTGAGGAGCTGATATGTGGTCAAATGGCAAATTAAACAGTAAACAAACTCTTCACCAAGTGGATTAAACTCTTCTGTGGTTGAGTTACAAATGTACACTCAATGACAAGCATCAACCATTCTCTTCTGTATCATTATCTGATATCCCCATACACAACAATACTTAACTGTTTACCTCTTTGACTGAGGATATATATCTCTTGTTACTTTACCCTCAAGTCCCTTTGCCCTTGAATGTACATGACGAAGCATCAGCTAAGCCAGAGATGCAGAGCAACTACTTCAAAAGTTGTTAAAAGTGTTAGTGACCAACAATAGAATTGGAAGATTTATTATTTGCAAAGGCATTTAATGTTCGCACAATATAATTAAATGATAAGTAGTTCATTCAGGGGGCGGCGTGGCTCGGAGAAAGAGTGGCTATCTAGCAACTGAAGGGTCATTGGTTCGATCTTCACTTCCCCCGGTGACCATGTCGAAGTATCCTTGAGCAAGACACTGAGCTCCTAATTGCTCCTGATGGCCCTGTGACAGACTGGAAACCCATCCAGGATATATGTAACGTTAGCTGGGACAGGCTCCAGACCCCTGTTATTTGTGAGGAGTGACATCCTTTACCTTGATACACACAGTCAGGTTTCAGTTTGGTTTTGAAACCTGATTGGAACTGCACTGTGGAGTTGATATGTGCTAATAGCTGTAATGAATGGAGAGGTTAACAAAATTAACAGTCAGCTAGCAATTTACAAGAAAATAAGATTTGATTTGTAAGCATTTGGTCAACCTTATACGTAAAGCAAAGACTTTTGTTGTACCTTCAGCATGCAAAAGGTGTCAGCATTGATGCCCAGGCTGTGGAATATGCCAAGTATATCCTTCCCACTCCAAACTTTACAGGCGTTCTCATGTCCTCTTTCAGTCATTAGGCTTTGGCTCTCCTGGATCCAACTACACCATGAAAAAACACCAAGCAATTATCAGCTAAATTTTTAAGGCACAGAATATCAAAAGTGTGCATTGCTAATCACCAACTTCAGCAAAATATAGCAGAAGTCCCGAAGGGGCTCGTGTTTGGAACGTCTGATATTGCTGTTGACCATGCCATCAAGCTCGTCCCTGCACATCTGCAGACTGTTGTAATTCAATGTGAAGCTGGCACTCTCCCTAGCACAGTCCTCAATATTATGGGCTTCGTCCAGCACCACAATGTGACCAGCAAGATCGATCTCCATCTGTTGTAGGAGGACAATGAAAGCAGTGAAGAGAAGTACAAGTGTTCATCCCTTAACTGTATATGCAATATCAATTTGCAGTTATCACCTGTAGTTACTTCCCTATCATTTGAAACAGGGTAATTGTTATATCATGCCTACTGTGGTATATTTTAAAGCTGGTGACATATAATCAACATCTGTACATCCATGAATCTATTAGATTATTAATTCCTGCCGCTCCAAACTCTACTTACACTCTCCCTGATCATCGGGTCCAGCAGGTAGTTATATGGACAAAAGATGATATAGGCGCCTTGCATGAGTTCACGGGCAGCGTAGTACGAGCATGACCGGAGCCGTTGGCCCAAAGAGACCAGGTCCTCTATGTCCCAGGCTCGATGAAGTTCATGGACCCTCTGCAGCGTGCTTTGGTCCCGCATTTTCTGGACACCATGGTAGAAACGGCATGATTTGCCCTAAAACGCAGACAACCTTTTTCAGTGACATAGTGACAAATAAGATTTGATATGATAGCATTTGTTAGTGGTCATCCAGATGGAACCTGGCCAGACCCTTACTTTTAGGGTACTGATTCAGAAGTTTTGGTCACAACACTAAGACGCTAAGGCTATGTATCCTATTTCTGGACAGATTTTACTCTTGACCAAAGTGACACACCACCAAGACAAAAATTTCAAGTTAAGAGCGAAAGAAAAACACGCACACTCAACAAAATGTCACAAAAAAATTCAGGGGTGCAGGGCACAATAATACATGAAAGAATACACTTCTTAAGATCATCATCTACTGTTGATCTTAAGAAGTGTATCAAGAAATATTGGTACATTCTGAAGAGTGATCCTCAAGTAGGCCATGTAATTCAGGAGACCCCCAATTTTGCCCAAAAATGTGCTCCCGATTTAAGTGACTGATTGGTTAGAGCAGGTTATTTTGCTCGTCTTCAACATTTCCTATCATGTCTTCCAAATGGTAACTTCTCTTGTCATAACTGTGTTCAATGTAATACTATGATTAGAGGTCATCACTTCTCCCATCCCCATTCAGGGCACAAATTCCCTATAAAAAGTAGAATTTCATGCAGAACTAAATTTGTTGTATATCCACTTAAATGTCCATGTCGCCTATGTTATGTCGGCAAGACCAAGAGAGAACTTAGAAGTCGCATTTCTAAACACAAGTGTATCATTAGGAACTCTGATTAGAAATCTTGTGTAGCTAGACACTTTAATAGTGCTGGCCATGGTGTGTGCTCATTGAGATTTCAGGGCATAGAAGAAGTTAAACTTCTGAAGAGAGGGGGAGTGAATGAGAAGCTACTGTTGGGTTGTTTTCTATAATGCTATATACTCTGCTTGTGTGTGGGTTGCATTATTGTGACAGTGTATCTTGATATGTGATTAATATTATGTATGTAAGGCACTATAACTATTCAGCGCTTTATTGCCTGACTGTGCTGATCTGCTTTATCTCTTTATATTATAATAATTGACCTGCATTTTTTTTTTTTTTTTTTTTACTTTAGATAGTCATCCTTTGGTATCGTTGATAACTTGATGCATTTATCTGACTTAATGAATATCTATAATTGATTAACTGACTGACTACTGCTGCGAGTGTGCCTGCTATTTAAATGCACCACCCCCGTTTTAGGCTACACACTGATGAAGACGCTGTCGAAACCAGTCTGTGTTAAGCCCTATGTGCATTAAAAAGCTCTTTTGAGTTTAGACGAACACAAGTGTTGCTGGCCTTTCCTCTTCTTACAAAATTTTAAGTTAAAATGGTTTTAACTATTTCACTAAATGATAGCAGACAGGAATAAAAAAGATGGCATCCTCTGTCAACCAAACATCATTTTTGAAAGAAAAAGAAAACTGCCTCTTTTTTTGTCACATCTGGTCCACAGAGAATATAAAGTGCCTGTAACATTTTCAAATTTTCTCCTCTTCTTTCTAGTTTCAACTTTAAGCAGAAGTAATGTACAGTATTTCAGATGCTGCTTTAGATCAGGTGTCCCTGCTTTTGAAGGGGGTTACATGTCTTGACACTTACACAGTGGATATAATAGATGTGTGAAGAAATATCATCTAATAAGCCGCAATTATTGGATCACCAGAGGTGCTTTCTGTAGATGTACCACCTTCTTTACCCCTAAAAAAATGCTTCAGATGACACTGTCACACAAGTACTGCACACTATTGCACTCAGTAACCTCCAGACACAATTGTAATCACCTAATGAAATAATGGCTGAATTAACTGACTGAATAGGAGTCATTGTCCTTGTTCACATTTTTGAATGAACAGCCAAACTCTCATCTCTAAAAAAGTATGGGGCAATTTACTGCTCTATCAAAGGACAGTAGTACAGCAGCAGGAAAGAATTTAGTGGCATCTTAGCACAGGGCTCTAACTAAACTAACTTTTCAACTACTCGCACTGGTCCTACCAACTTTCTCAGTTACACTCTCATTACAATTAAAATATAATGTAACCCGATCAAGACCATTACATTATACCCCAGTCTCCCTTCTCATTTTTCAATTACTGTCTATATTACTTCTAGTTGTGCACAGTTAGTCTTAATAGCAGTACCAACAATGGTACTGGTAAACACCCCCGCATGTGTTCTTGAATAGTCACTCAGTGTGACTCTGAGAAGTTTCTGGCAGGTTTTGTACCAACAAAGTGCTTTTTTTTTTTTTTTTTTTTTTTCAGCCTTACATGTCCAAAACCGAGCATCTTGGAAAGCAATCTGCTATAAAATATCTTTGACTTGGACCACCAAAAATTTTCCAGTTCATCCCTAATCCCAAGAAGATATTCGTGCAAAATTTGAAGAAATTCCTTCAAGGCCTTCTTGAGATGATGCTTTAAAAAGAATGGGGCAGATGAACAGACATATAGACATACAATCTGAAATCATAAAGCTGCCAACTCTCAGCTAAACCATGCAAAGGCATAAATCCAAGTCAGAGTTTCTGTCATTTAAGATGTTATCAGGCTGATGTACAGCATGATGCAAGAAAAAGGGTGGTATGACATCACATCTCCAACACACCTCCCAGGTTCTACACGGATTCTTAATTCACGGAGGTAGCTGTAGTTCTTCAAGACATACATACAGGACAATCATAAGAAATTTTAGCTGCTATCCTCTGTTTTAAGTTTCTTCAGATACATAATTTGTCTTTAAGGTTAAAAGCTGGCCTGACCCCATGGCCTTGACCCGGGTCGGGGGAGTAAACCTGTAGTGCCTTTCATAATTGTAAATTTGAAGTCAGATAACTTACTGATAGTGAAGCTGACACTTAGGGCACCAGCGTTGTCTATAAACGTAGCTGTGTTTAGACTACATGAAGGTCACATCTGTACAGAATGTTCTAATTCAGAAATACTGGGTAGTGCCTGACATTATAAGCATGACTGTTAAAGGTGGTTGGACAGAGATGTTCTGGGGAAGCTGACTCAACCTCATCTCAGAGTGAACCTTGTATATCTGTTGTGGACATGTCCAGTAAAGTGGTCCAGAGTAACCCATCTCTGAGTCTGCAGCCTGTTTCTCATGTCTGATGAATTCCTTCACCACAGAAAGTTCCTCTACACCACCTTGGTACCGTGCTGCCCTTTAGAAGATGCTACAAAGCATTAGAAACTTGCACTTCAAAAATTCAGAAATGTTTTTACCAAAATACCATCAAATAAATAACAAGCTTAAGTATGTGCAAATTGTTTAGTGTATATCACATATACAATACCATCCTGACATGTTAAATATCTTGCTCATTACAATTACAAAATTATGATACCCTACCAACACAATGTGCAATAATAAGCTGCTGCTTTTCACACTCATATTTAATTGTGGTTAATGACAATGCAATGATGATGACTTGAAGTCAATTGAATTGATCTTTGTTACATGTGTGACCAAGGAACGTAACAATCTTAAAGTGGAAAGGAGATATAACAAATTTTCATAACCATGATAGCTAGCTGTTTTACAGAAAAACAATCATTTGTGGTTGAGATAGACAGGACTATTTTTGGCTTAACTGTTGTACAGTGAGATGATGTAGGGAAATCTCTTCCACATCTAATATACAGTCTCTGCTATATTGTTGTGAACTGGTTTTTAATCCAATTTCTCTTTTAATTAGTATATGGACAAAGTTTGTTCAAGACTAACTGTCTGCATAAAAAATATGCAGAGACAAATGGGGGACAGAATCTTCCACCACTGACCAATGGCAGTCAAAGTAGCCATAGTGCTGTATTATTATCTGTTTACAAAGGACAGCCAGTTGTATGATGTGTCATGCCTCTGACTGCAGAGCACTGGAAGAATATACAGAATCAAACAATGGGGTAGCAAAAACTCAGCACCATCCCACTGTATAAGTGGCTATTGTATAAGTGTACTTAATAAAATTATCCTTAATTTCAGATGATTGTACACAAATACAAATACAGTTTACATGGTAATGTATATTTAGTTCCATTTTTGCCCCTCGATCCAACACAGTGGACCTTTAAAACAGGGGATGGGTCTTCTGACTGAAAACATAGAGAACTCATGAACAATATGCATTTTTGTTTATGAAGTACTGTCAGTAAAGCATGGGAACTTGATAATGACTAGACAAGCCCTAAGGCAATGAAAACCTATATCATTAGTAACTCCCACTTGTGTGGGGTTATGACTGGGCCAGCCCTTTCATATGTAAGAGTGAGACGGCTGCAATGAGGGGCAAACACCTCCAATGACAGCATAATTGTCCTCATTACAGTACGTGTCTCAATTTTAAGACAGTACAGGGGGTAACGAGTGTCTCAGGTCTCTGAAAAAGGTTGCTCAATGGCTCTTGACATTTCAGTTTGTCAAAAATAGTCTGTTAGAACATTGTAGATGTTGTAACAGTATAATTGCAGCTCTGAGGTTATATTGTTGAAAAACTTTCGTGTCCAGCTTCAGTTACTTGTCTCTTTGTGTTACTGGGTGAGTCAAAAATTGTGAGTAAAGGTCTCTTCACATTACTTTATTTACGGTACAATTATTTGTGTTGTAATTTCTTCAGAAATATAAAATTTGGGTTCTGCTGGTGAGCAGTTAAAAAGTAGATGTGTTCAAGTTTAAAAATATCAGATAAATCTAGAATTAATTGGTTTCTTTTGGTCATTTTAATCTGTGCAATGTCATAATTCCCAAACATGGCATCACAACAATCCCTTTTATGAATCAGCAGGTACTGTACTTTACTTTAGGTGGAAGTATATATATACTCCTATTCCATGTTCATTGGGAACTATTTGAACATTTTTCTTCGGCTCTGGAAGAGCCATAGCAACCCACTTTGTCTCCAAAGACACAACTCCCCCAATATTCTCTGAATTTGGACTTAATTGGATCACAATTACGGTTTGTATTTTAATGCATGCTCCTGGCCTGACCAAATACAAGAAATACCTCCAAATATAATGAAGCCCAGTTCAACACAACAGCAATACAGCCTCAAAAATAAATATATAGTTAAATTAATGAATCTTTGACAGCATCACTTGAAGATGAATAATATTCTTTGTGAAAGAAGAATTCATGGCAAAGGTACTGAATTGGGTCACAAAGTGAATGTCACTTTACAATTTATTAGATATTCCTGAATAAAAGTTAATAAATCCTTGTTCAGTTTTTACTGAACTGTTTGTGATGAGGTGTATTTCGATGGTCATTTTAGAGGATGCCATTTGCCTTGTTGTTGAACTCTTCCTGACAATACGGATAGATGTTCCTAATACTTTGTTCATCCCAATATATATATTTGTGATGTTTTTTAAAGATTCAAACCTTAAATTAAAAAACCTCAAACAGGCTGCAATCATCAAAAAATATAGAAATGGACTAGAGTTGTGATGCTTGTCGCAGGAAATACACTAGATTGTAAACACATCCATGTGTATTGAAGATAAATACAGTTGCTGTCAACCATTTTATTATTTAAAAAAATCAACCTTTAGTATTTAATAACAAAAACATTAAAAAGCTACAGTTAAAAATTTGGTTACACTGTGTGTGTGTGTGTGTGTGTGTGTGTGTGTCCATTCTCACATCCTTGCCCTCCAGTAGGTCTTTGCAGCGTTCATTGCGGTTGGAATGGGGTGCCACCTCTGGATTGACACACGTATGATCTCTGCTGGATAGGATGGTCATTGGCACACTTGAGTAAACAGTGCGCTTCAGCTCATGGGTAATCTGCGTTATCTGTTTATGTGTGCGTGTGCCAAAGAAAATCTTTGGGATCTTCTTTTTGCCCTCAGGGTCCTTCACTCCATCTTTAGCAGGATAACATGGGCATAGGGTGCATGGTTCAGAGGACTGGATAATGGAAAAAAACAGAACAAACGGTAAGACACTCCTCAAATAGTATGCTTGCTAACTATGAAGTCCATTAATACTTTTAATTCATTGGTAAATGATGTAAACAGCTGCATGCAGTGCTATTATTTTAAGCAATCATGAAAGTTGAAGTGGAATCAAACTTAAGGGCAGTTGTATGTTAAAGTATTTAAAGACCAAAGCCTTCCAAATTACTGGAGTAATTTAAATTATCACAAAGCAAAAAAGATGGTGTGTAAACTTTGCGACATCCATGGCAGTCTGCCTACTTGACATATTGCATATTCAAGAAACAAAATAAGTTAGGTCTGCATTAAAGACCTTTACTGCAATGCCATGCTTAAGAGAAATTTAGTTTTCAATGAGTGTGTCAAGCAAACATAATAGGGTCTTCGCCCCGGAGTACCTCCAGGCTCAGGCCCTAATAAAAAGATATTGGTAGAACACCATATTCTGCTAGTGTAATTACGTTTTGCACTTGAAATATAAACCATTGTTTATATTTTTTGTTTTGCATTAAATGAGAGATTTTGATTTTCCAATGCACCATGCATACACTGGCAGGAGTGAACTTTAATTTCAGAACCCTCTGCAACCTATTTCATGATGGCCTATGGTTAAGTGGTTAAGAATGAGGACAGCACCCGTCAGTCGAGATTCCCGGGGTTCTCTACTCTCCATTCTACTGTTCTATTCATCCATTTCTCACACAGTGAGGATGACAGCCATATTTTTGTTAATAAGGCAGAAACCTGAATAATACCCCTTTCGCACTGCACCAAAAAAGTGGGTAAACGCGGGTTTTTCGGCACTCTGAAAGGGTTGACTCTGTATTTCGACCCGCATCGACCGACTTGCCAAGCGAGCCGGGTGTTTAGCGGCTCGGCTCGGCTGCAGTGTGAAAAAGGCAACCCACGTCGTCTCAGGTTTCAGCCAACCTTCCTGTCGCATCCTGATTTTGTCACTGTGCCGCCTGTCAGGCTTTGCCTGTATCTTCTTCGGTTCCCTTCCAGACTAGCCAAAAACTCCATCCTCCTTCGCTGCATTAGCACTCTGACATTTTCCAATTGGTGCCAAGTTTGTATGCTTTGCAAAAGAGACAACATTGCAATGCACGCAACGACAACGCTAACGTTCGACTCAGACTCCACGTTGCCATTCGTTTACCTCTTAGTGTTCCGGCGCAGTTCTAGTTTATGTGAAATGATGACGTCAGCGCAATGACGTGCGAGAGAGGAAAACACAAGCATGCAGCCCTCACAGCGGGAGTTCAGACCTGGGTCTTCTGGAAGCTTGAATGCGCCCTAATGCCGAGCAAACGCGGGTCCAAATACCCGGTAAGGGTATAACACAACTAGCATTTATCAATTTACACACTGGAATGATGTGTGCTGTCATGCATCACAAGTTATGACAGGGATTAGAAGGTAGTACTTCCGATGACAAACAAGTAGATAGGATTACACAGAAGCTCAGATTTTCCAAGCATGTTTGGCCATCAAATATTACGAAGTGTGGTGGAGTGAAGCCCAAAGAAAGCCCCTAGAGGGCTATCTCTGCGTTAAGAGGGATAACTAGCCCTGAGCAGATGTGAAAAATAAACAGAGGGGCTATAGGACCTCAACACATGATCAAGTTACCTTTCTCCTCTGGAAGTTACACTCCATAGCCTAGGCCATGGGCCTGATCACCTTACCTGCTGCTGCCACATTAAACAGAACCATCCAAATATCCTGCCACAAGATGGCCAATAATTACTTATTCATGGACAATGGGTGGGGGGGGGGGGGATTTGGGCAGTGCAGAAGAGCTTGCTGATGAATAGGGGCCCTTGTCAAAGCTACAGCAGGAAACAGCTGACACAGGAGTATCAATTTACACACCTTCCTCCTGAGATGCCAGGACAACAAGGTTTTCATGCATGCCCCCCAGCCCTTAGCAGACACTCCTTAGAAAGGAACGTAGATAACTGGCAAAGGGCACTAACTGGACACCAGCTCTGTTCAAAAAAAGAACGTGAGCTCTTTCAGTGCAGGACAATCACACTGGTGTTGTTAATTGGGTGCTGCGAGGAAAATAAGAATATGGGGAAATGCTTTCTTATCAACACTTTATTTAAAAAGGTGCACCGCAAATGGAAAGTGAACTACTAATCAGATATATACCCAGAGTTACAGGTGTAAATGTAATGAAAAAACTATGTGGAATTGACAGAACTGATATTTCAGAATATTCACATTCAGCTGATCGTTACTTTAACATCTGCTAACACATGAGAGATTCAGTTCTCACACGTCAAAAGGCTAATCAGAGGGCACTGAGAGGCCACATGCAGTGGGTCACTTTGGTATCACTTGCACCCCTTGCTGGACTTCAATTTGCTCTTCATTCCACAGCTTTAGAATGCTAGTGTGTGTGGTCATTCCACAGCTTTAGAATGCTGTGGAATTCATTCTAATAAGCATAGGATTTGAAAGCCAATGTCTCAGAGGACATGACACCAAACACCTCCTCCACCTCCTGATATAGTCACACTGTGCAGGTAGGGTCCCTGGCAAATATCTGCCCTCCAAAGCACCTGTTTATCCCTCAGGCACAGTAACCAGCGGGTGAACCCCATTCAATATTTATCCCTTTAGCTTTCACAGATCAGCAGGCCAGGCGAGGCAAACCCTCTTAATTAAAACTGGAGCTTGCTTCAAAGGGCCCCATTCAGGCCATCAGTCAGCACTAGTGGGACAAAGGAGCCTGGGTCATGTAGCTTCAGGGGAAACCAGAGACAGACACGCTTTTTTGACTTCACTTTCCCTCCTCCTCTTTTTCCACAATCCACAGCTCCAAATCTAAGCCACACACCTGTGGCAGGTTTAAACAAAACGGAGCAACAGCAATCTATGACTGAGCATGTCTAGTCTGTGTGGTAAATGATTGGTCTTTGGGACCAGGACAGAACTCAGGAACACGGGATTCTTCACATAACATCATATTGATATTATAAAGAACATGGTGCAATACCATGGACCTGCTTTTGGTTGCTTCAGATTATTATTTTACATCACCTTCTTCGTCATACTGACCACAGATATGATCTTTAGCAATGGTGGATATTGCCTGTTTTTTACCGATATGTGATATTTTTATTCTGATCTTGGTCGAATATTTAAACTGTCACAGTCCAAGGACCAAAGCACCTCAAAAATATGACAATGAATTAAGTGTCATGGAAGTTCGGCACATTATGAGTAATATATAAAACATATGAGTACATTACCATATGATTGGCTTATTACAATTTCACATTTTTCAGCATCTACTTATTATTTATCCAATTATAAAGTTATACAATTCAATTATGGTTAATGGTTCCAAAATGATATTACAGTAATGATAAGTTATCAATGTTTGGCTTGTATTTTTACAACGACTAAAAAAATATCATGTTATTGACAGTCGTTACATTATTAGAAGCTCCATACTTATCCTGCCAATTTATTATGTAATTGGTTTGTGTATTTATATCAGTAATTACATTATCAACTACTCGAAAATCATAAAGAAAATCGAGTTATTGGCAGTTATTATGTTAATGGCTGCTACATGGGATCAGTCATATTTCAATTCATTTTCTTCTACAATTTGAGAAATTTACTGTGATTAGAGCTGATTTTCCTGAAATTCATAAAAACTGTACGATGAAATCAGACAACAAATTGCCTGCTGATTCATGCCTGATTTTTCAAAGTAGTGCAATAATATATATTATTGAGCAGACATTTCATTGAGCCCTGTCAAAACAGGGACACAATAAATAAATATCAACTTCCTTATCATTATACACATACAGCAATGACCTTGCTAAACAACAACTAAACTAAACAAACTAAAATTCGCAAATTTCAATATTCTTTTTCAACTAAACCTGACCCTGCCATATGCTGGAATTCCAACTTTCCAGCACAATGGTTGCCACAAGTCTTACAAATGGTATGCAGTCTATGTAGCTCTAGAAGTTGTTTACCTATTACATTTCTTAATGTCAGTATTCAAAAAGGTCAAAGGTGATGCCAAATTCTCAAGCATTCAGGCTCCAGGGGGAGCCACTCAGCCAAGAACATCATGGGATATGTGCAGGCTCTATTGATGGGATCAGGATAGACAAGAAAACTTCTTGATTAATGTCCCCCCACAATTATCTTCCCTTTACAAATGTCAACCAGGCACATTCTCAGGAAAATAGGAACATAAGTAATTTAAAACCTCATATTCCAAAAATGAGCTAGGAAAAAAGAATGGATCAAGTAGTAAATTTCTGAAAGTTGTAAGGAAACAGAGCTGCATAATAGTAATATAATACTGCATCATTCACCCATTCAGACTCACATTCATACATTAGGGTGGTGAATACCATGATTTATCATTCCATATCTGTCCCTGCAATTCTTTGAATTAAGGGTTCCATGTCCTGCTCAAGCACAGTCTCTGGAGGAGCTAGCATATGGATTAGTAGACTTTAGATTAATAGTCAGACACAACCCCAAGTCATGACACCCCACACATGCAAAATCCACTGAATAAGTTTCTCAAAGGGATATTACCATTAAACTGTTCTACCAAGATTGTGTTTGTGTACCTCTTTCAATAAAACATTTGTTTATAAAAGCATAAATTAACTATACTGTCAAAATATTGTCCATTTTAAAACAACATTAGAACACACTGAAGCATTACAATTATAACCATTGGGTTAATGAATCTGGTGGAGTACACCTCCACCCGGTGGTGATATAATATATTTCTGATTTGGTGAAATCTTACAACTATAAAAATTACAAATGTAAACTACACCCCAAACTATTGGCTGGTATTTTAGAGAGCAGAGAGTCTGGTTGTTGATAAACTGTATAAGCCCATTATCACATTGTTTGCAATTTAGGACATCTGATAAAATACAACAATTTATTAATAAGAATTGAGAAAAATGATATTGCACAGGCTCAGTTTTGCTGACTGCCATCATGGACCTATTTCATTTCCATAGCAAACTGACAAAGTTTGTTAACTCAGATTAGATATTCCTTTTTTAGTCCTACGACGGGACAATTCACAATGTTGCAGCAGCAATGTGGATCGATTAACAATAGATATATAAACAACGCAAGTAAAAAATTACATAAAAATAAACACTGTACAGGAATATATAAACACAGACAAAAACAGTTGCACATGGGGTATTGAAAATTACAAAGTTGAATAGTAATTATTGCACGCAGAACATATTGCAAAAGGGTCAGCATGGCTCAGAGGTAGATTGACCATTTAGTAACTGAAGGGTTGCAGGTTCAATCCTCACTTCCCCTGGTTACCGTGTGGTAGTAGCCTTAAGCAAGATACTGAACCCCTAATTGCTCCTGAGGGCTCTGCGATGGACTGGCAACCCATCCAGCGTGTACCCCGCTTCTCACTCAATGTCAGCTGGGATGGCTCCAGCCCCTCCTTGACCCTTAATGGTTAAGTGGTATAGAAAATGGATGGATGGATGAAAATGTTGCACATAAGTGTTTCACAGTGGTTATGTGATGGAGTCCTTGTGTGTATGTGGTCTACTGAGAGCAGTGCTGGGTGTTAAAACAGTCTGAGAGCAACAAGAAGGAAGGAAGATATCGCTCCTTCACACATTTGGGGTGAAGGAGTCCATTGCTGAAGGAGCTACTCAGTGTAGTGATGGTGTCCTGCATGAAGTGAGAGTCATTGTCCATCAGTGACAATAGCTTTGTTATCCTCCTCCTCTCTCCCACCATCTGCTGGTGACAGTGTATAGAAATGTGCCTAAAGTCTGCAGTTTAAAGGGTGAAA
This sequence comes from Aulostomus chinensis, assembly GCF_037954235.1. Taxonomy (NCBI): domain Eukaryota; kingdom Metazoa; phylum Chordata; class Actinopteri; order Syngnathiformes; family Aulostomidae; genus Aulostomus; species Aulostomus chinensis. Next base: position 15,534,022 of record NC_141329.1, on the reverse strand, counting down.
AGGAAAGGAGACAAAACTATTTCCTGTCGAGCCCCTGTGCTGCTGACCACCATGTCTGAGACACAGTCCTTAGTCCTCACATACTGTGGGCGGTTGGTGAGATAATCCATGATCCAGGATGTGAGATCATGATCCACACCTGAGAGCTCCAGCTTGTCCCTCAGAAGCAGAGGCTGGATGATGTTGAAAGCACTGGAGAAGTTGAAGAATGTGATCCTCACGGTACTTTCAGGCATTTCAAGGTGGGGAAGAGTTCTGTGAAGGAGGAAGATGAAGGTGTCATCCATTCCGATGGCAGGCTGATAGGCAAACTGCAGCTAGATAGTCCCACCAGAGGGCGGAGATGGACGAGGACCAGCCATTCCAGTGTCTTCATCAGGTGTGATGTCACCGCCACTGGCCTGTAGCTGTTTAAGTCCTTTGGGTGTGGCATCTTTGCCACCAGCACCACGCAGGATGCTTTCTACAGTTGTGGAACTCCCCCGGCTTCAGGCTCAGGTCGAAGATATGCTCCACAACCCCATAGAGTTGGTCTGCACGGGACCCTGGAACTGATGCTGTCTGGACCTGCAGCCTTTTTTGCTTTGATCTGTCTGAGCTCTTTCCTCACCTGATCAGTAGAGAGGGACAGATTGGGGCTTGGGGGTAGGGTGTTTGGAAGTGTGAGGGGAGTTGGAGGTGTGAAAGTAGGTGAGAGTGTCGGTGGAGGGGTGGAGCACTAGAGACACAGCCTGGGAGTCCAGTTCTTTGCGTCCTGAGATGGTCTTCAGGCCTCTCCAGACTCCACTGATGTTGTTCTGCTGCAGCTGGACCTCCATCTTCTTCCTGTTTTGGCTCTTCCCCTCTCTAATCTTCCACCTCAGCTCCCTCTGCACAGTCTTCAGCTCATCATTGTTTCCTGACTTAAAGACCATGGTTTTTCCTACTTAAGAAGGGCCTTTATATCTGGATTAATCCAGGGTTTGTTGTTGAAGAAACACAGTACAGTCCTGGTGGGACAGTGTTGTCTTTGCAGCAGAGTTATTCTTTAATCGTGATGTGCCCAGACTCACAGCATCTGCCATTTAGAAACACAGTCAGCCTTCCTCCTTTCCTCTTACCACTCTCCTTTGTCCTGTCGGCCCGTTGTAAATTAAATCCACCCAGTGAAACATGAATCTGTCGTCAGTGAGTTCAGTCATGTTTACGTAAATAACATGATGCTGCACTCCTGATATTCTCTCTGGTGCCGGGTCAGCACCGTTAACTCGTCCATATTATTGGGTATAGTTCTCACATTTCCCTTAATGATGGACAGGAGGACAGGTCTATACCATCTTCTCTTTGCACAACATTGAACTCCTGCATGAATCCCCCACCTCTTCTCCTCATCAGCTCCCAGGGGACATCAAGTCTTTCATTGGGCAGCACTACTACATTGCGGAGCGCAATATGCTGGAGCCTATCCCAGCTGACAATGGGTGACATACAGGCTACACCCTGAACAGGTCTTGAAGAATAAATTAAATTACTTAACTAAAAACTACTGAAAAAGAGAAAAATCACTCAACTTGGAGTTAGAGCTGCTGCAATTGCAGCTGCTTGGAGCAGCGCATGTGCAAATAGAAGAACAACTTATGGACTAAAAATGAATCTCATTTCAAAAGGCGAATTATAATTTAAAAAAATAAATAATAAAAATAATAATCTTTAAAAAACCATTAGAAGATAGAAGACATGCTTCTCTTGAGACACGGCAACAAGTGACTGAGGAGCAAATTAGAAAGTATTGAATAAAATGTAACCCGACAAGACATTCACACCTATGTATGGGCATTGTCTTTCCTCCTTGACCCTTAATTTCACACAGGAGAATTGTGACATATATCTCCACTAGAACAGAGGTTTGAAAACCCCGTGGAATTTCATGTTATCATCGCAGGGAAAGGCACAGGTGTAACAGTAAAATCAGTTGCATGTTTGCTGGCTCCACACAGAGCCGTCTTTTTTTTTTTAAATGTGTTTAGTTGTGCCTTTCTGGCTCTATAGTTCTTGTGTTTCAATTACTGATATTTATGTACAAATGTTGACATTATTTTTAATTGTGTTAGCTTTTTCAGAAAACAGCTAAACGTGACCAGTTTGATATAAAACTGCAGCCTTTACTTCACATTGTCTTATAATATTAATGCTGATTGACTCCTTTCACAATCACTAGAGTTGTTTAAGTACTACTTCTGCTGGTAGGTAGAAATAAAACATATGAATAACTACTCCTTTGGACAGAACTCAGTCAGACGCGGGCTCAGTCCAACCCAATATAACCAGCACTGCACTCACCAGCTCTAAGTGATCATCACAGCTGCTTCAAATCAGTGATGTCATAGAAGAACCACAGTAACCACTTGATAATTGACAATGTTAATTGATGAAAATGCTGCCCCCAGGTGTTAATAATACCACATTACTGGTGTAATGTAGGCCATGTTACTCACACAGGATGAGGAGGACAATTGGTCTGCCAGGTTGTTTGACTCCACAATCCAATTCTGAGGACATGGAAGCTGATTTTCTGGCTCTGGCTCATCTCCTATAAATACCACTCCCTTCTCTAGACGCTGCCTTTTATGGCTCTGAAAAACACGCAAAGAAATATAAAACAGCATGTTTTAACTATAGCATTTTCAGTGCTTATCTGTACACCTTATCTTCTTCATCAAAATAAAAAGGTCTGCCACTTCATTCTCAAAAAGTGCACTTGTCCAACTGACACTAACATGGGTAATGGTAATGACTATAGAGAAAATAATGTTTTTTGGAAAATAATTGTCTTATTTGTTCTATGTTATGAAATAAAAATCAATACCGTTCACATTCTATTGTCAAAGTATTCGTGTACTTACAAAGCTTTATATTTCACAAGAGAATACAAAGGGTTAAACTTCATTCCAGAATACATGTTCTGAACATAATGAATCAAAACTACACTGGCATATTTTTAAATAAACACTTACACTTATATGCATCATAGATGGTTGTCTTGCTGTAATACAATCTCAAAGTATCACACAATTATGTTGTATAACGATGGCTGGTGTAGCCTAATGCCACAAGGCAAAAAATGTACATATTTACACATTAAATTTCTTTAAAAAAAATTTACTTGATATAATCTATGGCTACCTTGTGTTCTGCAGAGCGAAGGCGTTTCCTGTCTTGCTGGAAGTCATCATCTGTGTCTTGATCTGAGTTAAGGGAAGAATGGAATTTTTCAGACAGACAAGAGGTTATTGATGCCTTTCTAGGCTGTGACTGCAAATAAAACTTGAGACATAGCAAGAATATGTTATCACTAGGGCTGCAATCAACCAAAGAAATTCTTGGTCGACAGAAACCGTCAAATTTCGACTAAAAATCGACTAATTTTATATATGAAAAATATACTGTGTCAACTATCAGCACAAAACCTGTTGAGGAATATTTAGACAATTGTTTTTGTCATGTTATAATAATTGACCGACACTATCATTTGTCCTGCGCACAGAGCGAGACCGAGCGGAGGAGCTCAGCATTGCGGAGACACAAATACACTCCTAAATTAAAACTTTACTCTTAAACACAAAAGGCAAGTCCACGGTCAGAATTTTTACAATCAAAACAAAACAATTATGAGACTAAAACATTGAAATATCAATTCTGATATGTTCATGTTCTCAAAACTGACGGGGCAACCTAAGGTGGACAAGTTAGCTTACCGTTTTTAGGTGATACATCGTTGTGCTTGTCGTGGAGCTGTGATATGCAAACTGTTGTTTGCAAATTTTGCCTTCGACTTTTTTTTTCATGATCTATTTTCATGAAATGCTGCCACGCTGCACATGTCTTTGACATGGTGGATGAGGACTGACTTTAAATGAAACCGTCAAAATTAAATATACATTCATCAAACCACCAGACATTGGCCTTCTAGTACTCTTCAGTTTGTCTATCTCCAGCGGGTCGGGCAAGTCCAAAAAACCAAAAACAAGGGGGGTGTTCAAAAATAGATTATCTGTGAAACAGGGGTGCTTTCGGTACTTTCCTCCTGACGAAATTAACGTGGAAAAAAATCTACCAATCAGAAGTTTGGTCGAGCCAGAACGTATTGACTAATAAGGGAGATTACAGCCCTAGTTATCAGTATACTGCACGTGGATATGTATATTCATTAAATTCAAGTTGAAACTGATGACAGCTTTTAAAAAGAAAAGTTTAACCTTTTTTTCATCTTGAAACAAAGTGTAGTATGAATTTTATAAATGATAACACAATTAAACGATGGACTGAAACATACTGATTTCAGATGCTGGGTGTGACTGCTTCGGTTCCTCTTTGCAGGGTGACATAGTAAGGTCGATAGCCGCAGGTGTGGTTGTTGCTGTACCTGAGGGTCTGCTGACATTGCTGTGGCACACACACTCGCAGGGAATGGAGACAACTGACTTTTTCTGGTCTCCAGTGGATTTTTTTGACTGGCTCTTATCTTCTCCAGGGCATCCTTGCTCCAGTTTACCTGCCAACCAAAAATAAGGTTCATAAGTATGACACAGTCAATAACACTGACTCTCAGTCTGTACTCAGAGTGGACCAGCAAACCTCACAACTGTTGCTTTAAAAACGCCTTTGTTTCCACTTGACTGGTGAAAATGACAATGCTATAAAAAAAGAGGCAATTCCATATCCTAAAACTCAAGCTGTTGTGGTGAAGTAACTCCTGCCAAATGGTGGCTCATCTAGCTTGCATTCAATCAAAGTCAAAACCCATCTTGCTCCCCAGAACAGTTAAATTCAACATTGTGATGAAGTATTTGACATCTACTTTAGCAAGAGTATGGTTTCAATTCTCATCACAGCTTTTACTTTTACAATTTGGTTGAAACTTAGCTATTAAAAGAACATGGCAATAAAGCAACAGTAATGTGGCAGTGTATTAGCTAATAATTTCTACATCTAACTTTTGCTGATAACTACATTTTAATCAATGCTAAACTCTACATTTTCAGAGCCAATTATTTATGATCACTACACACAGTGGTTAACAATTAGTTAACTATGCATTAAGTATTAAACTATGTACTGAAGTTTTTTTCAATGTGAATGAGGAGCAAGGCATAGCCATTAACATTAATACATTGTTTGAATGTTCACAGCTGGCAGACTTACCAAACTTTGCCCATTGCCAGCCCAGAGTTGAGCAGAGCAAGGCCAAGCTCTTTCCACTTCCAGTTGGGCTTTCGAGTAAAGAATGCTGGCCTGTGTTCAACCCCCGAATTATCTGCAGACACAGCTATACAGTCATATAACTTTATAAACATTTTCATTACACTCTTACCTAAATAATGTTTGGAAAAATATAGCATAAATACAGTGTGTTGTGCAATACCTTGTAGCAGCCAAATGCAACAGATGTGGTTATAAACATGGGGTAAGAAATGATCAACATTTATTCAGATATGCAAGTTATGCCAGGAAACGATTTTTTTTCCAAAGACTTCCAAATCTTGGGCCAGACAAGGAAAATGCATACTAAAGAACAGGGAGAGGGCAACAGTGAAATGTTAACTGGCTCAGCTGAACTGGAATAGGACTTCACATCAAAATTATTGAGAATACAGAAATGGAGGATGAGCAGGAACCAATTCCAGATCTGATAATAGCAGGAATTTGATTTTAAACTTTGACACTGGTGTAAAGTGCCTTGTAATGGCAGTAGAAATATTAAACTCAAAGGATTTTAGAAGAAAAAAAATGAAAAAAATCCACACACAAGCAGGAAACACTTACCTGTGTGTCTGGAGGGTAAAAACATGGCAAGAGTTTGAGAAGGAACGAATGACACAGTAATACTGTAATACTGGGCAAAGCAACATGCACAAAGCAAAACTTGGTAACGCAAGTGATGTTGAAAAAGAATATGACCTTCTCAGAGAGTGGATTAATATTTTCTGGATTAGGGTATATACCAGGGAAACATCATATCCAGACTGATCCATGTACTGCACCAATTGTGCATGCCCCAAAGAAAAATTCCTGTAGTTCTAAGTAATCAAGTTGGGGAGGAGCTACACAAAATGGGAGTCACAAGGCAAAAAGAACCATCCAACTGGGTGAATATCACTGTCCCAGTGGTCTCCACAAAAAAAGACAAGAGAGAACATTATCCACTGCTCATGGTTGAAGAGGATTTTTCCCACATGAAAAATTGAAATTAATTTTCAGTATTACTCACCAGTTAAAAAAAAAAAAAACTTTCAAAATGCTTCTAGGGAGATTCCAAATACTAAAAGATATTTGTTTTGTCTTACTATTTGGAATTTCTTCCTTATCCCAGGTATTCTAGAGATCTGTGACACAAATGATTGTAGGCCTAGGACAGGGTAGCCAACAACAGTGACTGAACATTGTTTAGGGTGACACTACTGAGGTACATGATTGAAGGCTGAGAAAGCTCCGCACAGAACACACAAGAACAACCTAAAGCTGAAAAAAGTAAATACATGACCAGAACTGAAGTTACATGTACATGTACACAGCATTGATCAGCCAAAACCACCAGAAAGAGCTGTGGTATAGCTACCATTACCAGGAGACAAACAGGAACTATTGAAGTTCATGGACATGTTGTACATATAAGGTCAGTGACAAATAATAAATGGCACTGGGAAGACCAACCCAGGAAAAGTTGGACTTTTGACACATTAAAGCAGTTGGTTTAAATGCGCAAACACTCAAGTTATGATATAAATAAACTGATAACATTATTTGTTGAATGCCAATACAGAGGAGGAGTTTTTATATTGCAGGACGAGAGACCTGTGGTGAACAGATCACAAGCATTTAAGGACCATCAATATAGATGTCCACCAACAGAGAAAGAATGGAATCCTACAGTATATGGGTGTGAGAAATTCCTTCAACATGTACAGAATAGGGCCTGACCGATATAGTGGCCTATCAAATATATATCATATCAGCATATGTAGTCCACTAAGCATAAATATAAAATATAATAATAAAATACAGAAAACAATACCGATGGTGATTTAAAATTGGTGCAATGTAGTGCGTCCAGCAGACTGAACACTAACTGTACAGTACTGTCTACATCTACCCATACTCTAGATTTTGCTATTTATCTTAATTCTTTCAGCAGTTGACAATACGTGAACAGTACTTTTTCACCATTTATCTTATTTTTCTTCTTGGTTAGCGGTTTACTTTAAATTAACATACTGATGTTTATTTTGCTATTTATCGTATTAGTGGTCAGCAGTTGACTATAAGTGAAAAATACTGATTTTTATTTACCATTTTCTTTTGGTCTTGATTTGAATGGTCATGTATGACATAACTTTATCCAAAAAAAGGAATTTGTTTAAGAAATTTGCTTTCTGTTTACCTTTACATAATCATATCGGTACGAAATTGGCACACAATGAAATTAATCTGCTCTAAAATCAGTATTGGGCTAAAATATCCCTTATCAGTCAGGCACTAGTTCAGTATATGGCAAATTAATTCACTTGGGAGTGAGATCACAAACCACTTGAAAGCATCTTCAATAGGCAGCATCACAAAGCTCCAATGAGGCATTGCTAATGCTTTTGTACTTTGTTTTGCACGTCAGGGTGGGCACTGAAATTGTATTAAACAGCTGAATTATTCAAGACCAGAGCATTGATATGTTTAAGTTTAGGTATCAATTATTACTATACAGCTGCAGTGTCTCTCCTCTCTGCATCAATGCAGTTCTTACATACACATGGATGCAGTACACACACACACACACACACACACACACACACACACACACAGGAGGTAAATGCGTTTCTCTTACCCTGTCTGTGTCTGATCTGTTGACTCTTTTCATCAGCAGGATGTTTTATAAAGCCACCCCAAAACCCAACACATTTATTTTTGTTTTCCTTGGAGGAGACTTGTTATTAATGTCGGAATTTGTTAAAACAGTCGAAACTACCATGATGGTGAATGACATCAACAACAACCAGGTGTACTTATAAGATTAAACAGCTATATATAGAGACCTTTACATTAAACAGGAGAGTCTGTGTCCCTGTCAGGAACTGTCAGACCTTCTCAGAGCAGAGCAAACAGGTGAGGGAGGAGAGGAGGGCAGACTGATCACTAATCAATAGCAGATGCATGTAATTATTTCCTTTTATTGAAAAGACGTTTTTATTGCTTTTATTGTACTTTAATGGCTCCCTTATTTGGTGTTTTTTGATCATTAAATACAGACACGCAACCTCATAAGAGGAAGCTGGCATGGTGAACCAATCCCCTGTAGGACCCTGTCTGTACTTCAGGAAAAAGTAAAGTAAAAACAGATCATTGTTACTTTGCTTTATTAAAATCAAATTTTAAAAACAAGGCAGAATGCGCAATACTTCTTATCCGATTACTCAATTAACCGTCAGAATAATCGACAGATTACTCAATTACTGAAAGAGTCCATAGCGGCAGCCCTACTTACATCAAAGAGAAGCAAGAGGAGCTCCTAGGTGCTATAAATCCTATGAACAGGATTTATGAGTAATAGCTCAGGATAATAACGTGTAAAGGAAGACCAAGGAACATTCTCTACTGGCCAGACATGTCAACTCAGATAGAGTACATAACTTCTCAGTGTGCTGTCTGCAATGTAAACAAGAAAGTAATCACGGACAGCCTCTGCTCCCCCACACACCGCAGCAAAAACTATGAGCTAAGATTGGCACAGAAATATGTGTGGATTCAACATACACTGACATGACCAGTTGTAGTGTTATTACAGCCATGAAATCAAATTTCACAAGACATGGTGTTCCAGCACATGTGACAATAGCAATAGTGAGTTCCCAGTGTTTTCAGTGACGTGTTCAAACTGTAAACTTTACAGCTTGCTCACAGTCTTACAGTGTAAAGAATATGATCAAAACAATACAAAGCAGGGATGGTCAACTTTACATTGCAGTGACTGAATACCGCACAGCTGTTTATGGGGCAGTCCTAAGGCCAAACTGCAACATGCATGATTTTTCTGACTACCGTAGGTAAAGCTCAAATACAGGATGAGCAAAAGCACACAAATCTGAAGCGCAAGAACTAGTATGACAGAAAAACAAGACAGTTGCTTGCCCTGTCAACAGGGGAAAATGTCAGATAAATAAAGACGCCTTGCTGCCAGCTGTGGTTGTGGATGGACATCATCAATCAAGATCCTTCAGGATAGAAGATTCCACAAAAGAAAATAGGAAGCATCAAATGAAGACAGACAAGAGGGGGTGTCTACCTATATGTGCACAGAACCTCATCACATGTACCAACATTGAGGTCAATGGGAAGCTCACACTGAAAAGGTAGAAGTACAGTTGTGTCACAGGCTGGGAGGCAAGTCAAGCTTACAGCCAGACACAAAGACGAGACGTGTACTGTTTCACACAGTTTCAGGCAAAGATCATTGGTTTCAAGGTGTAGTAAAACATTTGTTGACAACACAATGGTTGTCATGCACAAATGGCACAATTTAAAAGGATAAAATGTTATGCTGGTGCATTTAACTGATTAGTTTAGGAAGGTAACTCACAGAATTCATCATAGCAAGTTGGGATGGGTAAGCCTTACAGGGGAAGGAAATTTTCACCCCTCCTATAGTGTACTCCACAGACATGTTCCTCTCCACCCTGGAAACGGAAATAATTTGAAACCATGAAACATGCCATAACGGATGCATATTGAACGTTAAGAGCACTTGTTATGTAGGTAACATACTGCAGCTCATTAAAAGTTGACGTACAACATAAGTAATCGAACTGCAAGCTAAATACGGGCTTCACTTTTATTCAAACAGCAAAATCTTACCTCTTTATCACTCCGAGTACTCACTAACATTCCCGCTCAGAGAACCCAACAGGACGTTGACATGTATTAGCGTCATATTTCAAAATAAAATACATACCGATGATATAAAAATATATCGTGAGAGAAATTGTAATATTTTTTAAGAAAGCGCGAGCATTCTCGTTTATTTTCTTGAAATTTTTCCGCAGTATGTCAGTTTTAAAGGAATATCCCAAAACTTTCAATATTATTAGCGGTGCCACTTTTTATGCTTTTATTTCAAAGTCGTACTACGCGGTCGACGGCAAACATCGGAAGTTACGTCGGGTTCGAGTTAAATTTATGCAAAAGCAAGGTGACATACATTTCTGCAGACTCCGAAACGACATTTCTAACCAGCAACCGTTCTTGTGTTAATATAAAACTTTTTCGCTATCCTTTGGGACATAGCTCAACGTGTACCTCACTTTAGTGACTGGTAGTTCTACAGGCACCTCATGCCTGTCTTAAACAGACTGCTTTCCACACCTGTACAACCGTCTCCTGGAGCCTCGTAAACCTGAACTAAAACATAAATCGCTGGATCTTGACCAGATAATCACTCATTATTGGCTTTAAACTAACACGTTGGATGGATTCCCTCCTAATTCCTGCTTCGATTACCACCGCGGTCAACTCAGCCGTTGTTGACTTTCCGTGGACAACCTAGCCGTCAGTAGATTTTTATCACTCTATACTTTTATTTTGAAGGTTGTCGGTAGACACTTGCCATTCCCGTAAATGTTGCAATACAGGGGAACTAAGAATGTACTGACGGTTAGGTTGACCACGGAAAGTCAAACGACGGCTGAGTTGACCACGGTGTATTACCTGCCTGTTAAACATCCAGCCTGTCTGAATGTCCTCCCCCGCTCTACTCTCCTCGGTTGTGCTGTTCTCACTGCTTCTCTTAAACACATACACACACTTTATTCACTCTGCGTGCATCGAACTGTCGAACATTCATGCTCTGGTCCTTAACTTTGCGCGCTGAATCATAACTCTGGAGCGCTATGGGGCCAACGCGCCTTCTTTCTCTTTTGCACTTCGCATCGTTTTGCGGGAACTATGGGGTTGATCGCTCCAGGGACTGCACACTCCGCAATGTTAACTCACCGCAGCTTTTGCCCAGACCCCTAACGCTTTCAAACTCAAATCTTAACTCAAAAGTAATAGAAGTAAAGTCAATTGTAGGGTGTTACCCCATCTGCAACCAAGGAAACCTTGGCATCTCTATTTGATATACCCTCCAAATGACCTGAAAATGAACTGATCCGTTGCGTTGATCTAAATCTGGATTGGGAGTCTGCTGCATCAAATAAACTCGAGGTATAATGTAACTCAATGAATTTCACCCAGCTAATTGATTCACCTACTAGCCCAAATGCTTAGTGTCCTGAGAAGTCCACTCTCATTGGTTTTTTTCACAACGAATAATCCTCCCAAGTATACCCAAGTCTGTGGTTTCCCCAGTGATGTGAGTGATCATTGTGTCATAGCCTGTGTTAGGGACACAAAAATTCCAAAGACCAAGCCTCGGCATATCACCAAACGTGACGTAAACCATTTCAATGAGCAGGGTTTTTAGCAAGATTTGTATCTCATTACCTGGTGCAGGGTTTCCCTTATACCTGATGTTGAGACATCCTGGTTGTTTTTCTTGATCTGCTTATGACCATTGATAAGCATGCCCTACTTAAGAGGTATGTGGTCAAGGGTAGGGATAACCCCAGGTTCTCTGAAAACTTTACCTGATTCATGAAAGAAACCATATCTGGGCAAAAGCAAGTAAAACTAATTCAGAGTCACTTTGAGCCATCTTTAGATGTTGAAGGAATAAATGCACTGCCCGAATTAAAATGGTCAAATCCAGCTACTTTCTTAATTTAATAACAGAGAACTTAAACAACCCTTGCAAATTTTGGCAGACAATTAAATCCCTAGCTCCATCAATCCATCCTTTGGTCTTCTGCCATGCATTATTTCAAACACCGCAGTCTATGACAAAGCTGAGATGCTTGATTGCTTTAATAAGCACTTTGTCTCTTCTGGCTTCCTATTTGCCATTATTGTCATTGTATCACATACAACAAAACTGGAGTGCAACTCCCTTGGTGCAATTTTTCAAACAAAAGTGCAACAGTGGTTTTATACATACATACATATATATATACACATATATACATATACAGTATATATACATATATACATATATATACATATATACATATATACATATACACATATATACATATATACATATACATGCATATATACACATATATACATATATATGTATGTATATGTATATATGTATATATATATGTATATATATGTATATATACATATATACATATACATATATATACATATATACATATATACATATATATACATATACATACAAATACATACACACACATATATATATATATGTATATATATATATATATATATATATATATATATATATATATATATATATATATATATATATATTGTGGTTGTAGACTGCAGTGATAGCTCTTGGAAAGAAGAGCAACCAAGGATTTTCTGGGCTGTGCTAATGACCCTCTGCAGTGCTCTCCTGTCTGCGGCTGAGCACCCTGCATACCACACTGTGATACAGATTGCCAGGATGCTCTATGGTGGCCCTGTAAAAGGTGACCAGCAGCCTCTCCTCCTGTTTTTTTCTCTTTAGCACTCTCAGGAAGTGGAGATGCTGCTTGACCTTCTTCACCACCACTGGGAGGTAGGAGTCCAGGGGCCTCATGTATCAATACTTAGGTGGATCTCATACTAAAAAAACGGCAGTCACAAGAATCCCAAAAGTTGCGCACGCAGAAAAAAATCCGAATTTATCAATCTGTTTTAGCGCCAGAATCCATGCACGTTTCCTTGATACGTACCAATCAGTGTGGAATTGAGCACAGATGTCGGAGTGACCGGGCCCTCCCCCATTACACCCACCTATAAATACACAAATATATTTAAATAGGGTCTCCGCTGTCTACACTCGCAAAACAATGTCAAAGAAAAAGAGGTTCACAGCATGCGAGCTGGAGGTGCTGGTCGGGGAGGTGGAGGAGAGACAGCAGATTTTGTTTGGCAGCCTGTCCAGTGGTGTCCATACAAAAAAAAAAATGTGAGTGGGAGAAGGTGTGCGAGAGGGTGAATGCGGTGGGTTCAGAGCAACGCACCCGCGCAGAGATGAAAAAAAAAGTGGTCAGACCTCAAGGTGGAGGTCAAGCAGCATACAGCTGCCCTCCGGAGGAGTGCAGGGCAGACAGGTGGGGGTCAGGGAGAGGGGCACCTAACGGAACCTCTGTGGGGTGCGGGGGTTGTTGCTACCATCCACGCTGACTCCAAGAGCCTGGAGAGTAAGTGGCAACTCCATTTCTTACGCAACATTTCCACATGCTTTGCCACAGATGTAAACGCAACAAATACACAGAATCAGCCATTTAAATAAACCAATATGTTTAATGTTTAAATGAAATTGATCCGTCAGCGATGCCACCGACGTGCAGCACCCCTGCCGTTCCGCGCCGGTCCGTCCACCGGTTCAGAGTCATCTGCCAGGACCAGCGGCAATCGGGCCAGCCCGTCCCCCAGCCTCAGCACCATGCCGACAACCAACGGACGGTCCTCCTGCCCACCCAGACCCAGTGGCACATCCTCCGGCCCACACGGATCCAGTGGGAGGGTCCTCACACAGGCAGTCCTGCAGTCAGTCGTAGGAGGACATTATTAGGGGAATAAAGGGGATCAATGAGCGGCTCGACCGCCTGATAAATGTTCTGTAACGTTTAGTGGACAAGATAAATTCATCTGGCTTCATGAATCATCTTACCCATTCACATTCCATCCATACATCCATCCATTGTCTTCCGTTTATTCCTACACATTAAGGGTCGCCAGGGGGCTGGAGCCTATCCCAGCGTCAACGGGCAAGAGGCGGGGTACACCCTGGTTAAGTCGCCAGTCCATCGCAGGGCTAACATAGAGAGACAAACAACCATTCACACTCACATTCATACCTACGGTCAATTTAAAGTATCCAATTAGCCTAGTCCCCAATTGCATGTCTTTGGACAGTGGGAAGAAGACTGAGAACCTACACAGGCACAGGGAGAACATGCAGACTCCACACAGAAAGTCCCGTTCCTGTGCCGGGACTCAAACCTGGAACCTTCTTGCTGTGAGGCGACAGTGCTAACCACTGCACCACCGTGCAGCCTCCATTCACATTGTGGAAATGATATTCTGGCGTGCGAGGACGGCTGTCTGGCTGGGGTCGGCGTCCATCCCTCCAGCCTCTGGGTCATCTCGTGGGGGAACATGCTGCTCCGCCTGGGGGATGCCATGTGTATAATAATCACACCGGAGACCAACGTGTTGCTTCAGGCCATAACCTTTACTGTGTACCTGGTACCGCCAACAACCATTGCATTCTGGGTATCGTAGTCCTACTAGTACTATTACTACACCTCCCCTTTATAGCTAAACTCTTTCTCCATTCAAATAAACTTTTGTTCAGCTTCTCTATATTTTTACTTATGAACTACAACTGAAACACAGTATATCATTTATTAATTTTTTTTTCATTTTAGCCTTGGCATTCATTTATGTCTTAACTCAAATATATGAAATGTAACATCCCAAATAACTTTTTCTTTTCTTTTCTTGAGAAACATAACCTGTTACTTTTCACTTTATTTATAAGTCCAGTTTGTCAGGCGGCTTTATCACCCGACCACTTCTGGTAACAATCCCTATAGGTCGGAGGTGACTTCTGTTTTTCCTGAAGAGACCCCTGTCAGTCTCCACCAAATAAGACCTTGGAGTGTTGGCTGATCCGACACCTGCTACTGGGGTTCTCTCTGTTGTAATCCAAACTTTTTGACCAGCAGTCAGTTTTGGGAGAGGTCTTGAGCGGTGTCTCAGGTTGTAGTTATTTGCCTGCCTGTACTTTCCCTTCTCCTCCTTCGTACGAAAAGCCTGTAGGTCTGGCCACTCAGGATCCAACTTGGTCATTGATTGAGGTAGAGATGTACACAGGTTTCTCCCCATCAGTAGCTGTGCTGGTGAGAACCCATTACCCATTGGGGTGGACCTGTAAGCCAGAAGTGCTCTGCTGTCATCAGTGTCTTTTTTCCACAAGTCCTTGATGGTTCGGACTGCACATTCTGCCTCCCCATTCGCTTGAGGGTAACGGGGGCTGCTTGTGACGTGCATGAAACTGTTCTCTTTTGCAAACTCACTGAACGCAGATGATGAAAACTGCGGCCCATTGTCTGTTACAACACACTCGGCCGTCCCGTGCCTCGCGAAGATCTCTTTGATAGCCCTGATTGTCACCTCAGCCGAAGTGCTTTTGAGCTCAGCTATCTCAATGTATCTTGAGAAATAGTCTACGGCCAGCAGGTAATCTCTCTTGGACCACTCGAATAGATCCATGCCAACCTTCTGCCATGGGCGGTCTGGCAGGGGTGTAGGCATCAGTGGTTCTTTGAGCTGTGATCTGTGTTTCTGACATACTTCGCACTTTTCCACCATTTGTCCTATCCGGGCAGAAATGCCAGGCCACCAAACAGATTCCTTTGCTCTTGCTCTGCATTTTGAAATCCCCTGATGTCCTTCATGCAGCCGCTGTAGCACATCTGCTCTTAAGGTGGGTGGAATAACAAGTCTCTCTCCTTTCATAAGAAGACCATGAGTGATGTGGAAATCTGCTCTGTCCCGCCAGTATGGGTGGCTTTGTGAGTTAGCCACATAGTGCTCTGGCCACCCGTGAGACAATGTTCTGTTACCTCTGTGCACACTTTATCTTCTTTCTGTGCCTTTTCGATCTCCTCCAGCCTTTTCTCTGTAGCTGGGAGAGAAGACAACACACAGTCCACAAAAACTTAAGCCTCTTTCTCCAGCTGTAGATCTCCTGCTGTAGGCGGACCCTCCAGCGGAGCTCTGGAGAGGGCGTCTGCTGTGATGAGTTGCTTCCCTGGAACATGGATGATAGTGTAGGAGAATCGCAACAGTCGCAGACGGAACCTCAGGATCCGCGGTGGGAGGTTGTCCAACCCTCTTGTGCTCAACAGTGGAACCAAAGGCTTGTGGTCAGTATGTAGTGTGAAATGTAGACCTAAGAGGTAAGATGCCAACCTCTCACATGCCCATGTAACTGCCAATGCCTCTTTTTCTATTTGCGCGTAGCGCTTCTCTGTGTCTGTCAATCCTCTCGAAATATATGTCACTGGTCTTCATGAGCCGTCAGTCTGTTGCTGAGTGAGGACAGCTCCCAAGCCGTATGGCGACGCATCTGCAGCGACCTTTGTCTCAGCTGTGGAATACTGAGCTAACACATCTGGTGAGCCTAGTATTTGTTTCAGTCTCTGAAAAGCTGTTTCCTGGGGGTCTGCCCATATCCATTCGTTCCGTTCTTTCTGTAGTTCTTTTAGCGTTGTGGTTATTGTGGCTAGCTGTGGCAAGAATTTGGCAAGATAATTTGCCATGCCCAAGAGGCGCCTCACGTCTTCCACACACGTGGGCTGTGGCAACTGCTGGATAGCCTTGACTTTATTCGGGTCAGGCTCAATGCCCTTTGCAGAGACTTTGTGGCCCACAAACATGACTTCTTCTCTTGCAAATTCACATTTGTCATTCAACGTGAGACCCTCCTGTTGTATTTTCTTAAGCACGCGGTGCAGTCTTTGGTCGTGCTCCTGTCTGTCCCTGCCATATACGAGAATGTCGTCCGCATGACAGAGCACTCCATCACAACCCTCCAACATCTGTGACATTCTCCTCTGAAAATGTTCCGGAGCAGATGCAATACCAAAAGGGAGTCGGTTGAATTGATATCTCCCAAAAGGAGTGATGAAGGTCGTGAGGGCCCGTGATTGTGGTGTGAGAGGAATCTGCCAAAATCCAAATCGAGCATCAAGTTTGGTGAAAACTTTGGCATTTTTCATCATTGCCAGTGTTTGGTCCACCGCTGGAAGAATGTGACGCTCTCTTTTCACCACTGCATTCAGGGGTGTGAGGTCTACACAGATCCTAGGTGGTTTCTTTCCTGGTTTGGGAACAAGAACCATTCCTGAACACCATTCTGTCGGCTCTGTGACCTTAGAGATAACTCCCATGTCTTCCATTCTATTCAACTCTGCCCGCACTGCGTCTCTGAGGGGCAAGGGGACTCTTCTGGGTGTTGAGAGAGCCACAGGTGTGGCACCTTGGTCCAGCTCTATGTGGTAAGGCTCTCTTAGCTTGCCTAGTCCCTGGAAAACGTCTGGATAAGCTGCTCTAAAGTCTGTCTCTGTTCCCTTGACAGCATCTACTCTCTCTACAAGCTTTAGAGCTGTTAGTGCTGGTCTACTTAAAAGTGCATGTTCTAGTCCTGACACTATGTAGATATCTTGAGAGGTGGTGCGCCCTTTCGCTGCCATATTTGCTTTAAAATAGCCCTTTACTTTAAGTGGGTATCTACCTGGCCCTAGCAGTCTCTTTTTTGGCTCCTGTAGTTTCCCGTCTCTCTCTGGCTTGTACAGTCTCTCAGGTATTGATGTTACATCTGCCCCGCAGTCTAGCTTGAACTCAACACTCTCCCCATTTATCTGGACTTTCTCTATCCATGGTTCTGACGTGTCAGTTTCTATGTCTCTAGAAAATAATAGTCGTCAGTCTCTGTGTCGCCCTGAATTTCTGTGACTTCACGCAGACCTACTGTCTCCCCTGAGCGACATACTGCGGCAAAATGTCCTTTTTTTTATATTTACGACATTCCGCATCTTTCGCTGGGCAGTCTTTCCATGAATATTTTTGTTTGCAGCCACACCTGCCACACTCTCCCTGCAGCTTTGGTTTTTGTTGCCATTTTTGGGACTTCGGGGTTTTTTTTTTGCTGATGACGGCGTCCATGTTTGCTTTGTTGTCCCCCATTATGTCACTGTGGGTATTGTCTGCTGCTTCTTTACTGTTTCATTTTGTCTGACTTTTTGTATGGCTTTAGCAAGTGTCAGATTAGAATCCATTTGAAGTTGTTCAGACAGTCTTTTGTCTCTTATCCCGACTACAATTCTGTCCCTTATGAGCTCCTCTTTCAATACTCCAAAGCCACAACTTTCAGCAAGTTTGTGCACTATTGTGATATACGCTTCAGCAGTCTCTCCATCAAGCTGACGTCTGTTGTTGAACTGTGCTCTCTCAAAAAAAATATTGTGCTTTCCAATGTAGTGTTGCTCAAATGCTGTTTTAACAGCCTCATATTTCTTTTTATCTACATCAGTCAATGGTAAAACTGCTAGCACATCGTCTGCTGCGTCACCCATTGTATACAGGAGTGAATTCACCTGGTATTCTTCGCACTTTGTATCGAGAGCCGTTGCGATGTGAAACCTCTCAAACCTGCGGATCCACCGCGGCCATTCTGCTGGGCTTGAAAAGTCAAATGGGTCTGGGGGTGGTATTTGCACAGCGGTCACCATCTGCGTTGATTCCCTCGTACTTTCACGTTCGGAGTCCGAGTCCTCAGCTGCGCCGTACATGTGGAGCCGTCTCTCTCCACTTACTCATCGGTGTGCAGGTGCTAACAGGCTAGCGTTCCCCTCTGTTTTTTTTTTTTCCGTCATCCTCATAGCGGTCCGTTCCGGTTTAAACTGCACGAAACGTTTTTTTTTTTCGCCAGCTACACTCTTACTGGAACTACCGCGGAGACGTACCGCATCCCGCTTCTGACACCATGTATAATAATCACACCGGAGACCAACGTGTTGCTTCAGGCCATAACCTTTACTGTGTACCTGGTACCGCCAACAACAATTGCATTCTGTGTATCGTAGTCCTACTAGTACTACTACTACACCATGCAGGTTGGCTACATTGTGAAAGACGCCACATGCCATCACAATATGGCACACCTTTTCTGGGCGATAGAGCAGCACGTCCCCACTTCGGTCCAGGCATCGCCACCCACCCTTCAGCTGGCTGATGGCCCTCTCCATCACTGACCGAGTGCGAGAGTGGAGGTTGTTGTACCTCCACTCTCAGTCAGTGTGGGGATTGTGGAGAGGGGTCATCAGCCAGGTTCTCAGGGGGTAGCCACTGTCACCTGCATTAAAAGCACAGTGTTGCACACTTTTGGTTTAAGTGGCTGGTGCAAGTTAAGTTTCTCGAATAACATAATATAATTAAGCATTTACTCACCCAGCAGCCAGCCGTCCGTCACCGCACCTGCCTGCAGCCTCTCCCCAACAGTGCTGCTGGACAGAATGTGCAAGTAGTGCGTTGAATCAGGCCACCTCGCAACAATGTTCAGCAGATTCATCTGTGCTTCGCAGATGATCTGCACATTGATGGAGTGGAAACCCTTAAGATTAACGTAAGCGTATTCCTCATGGGACGGCGTTTTTATGGCAACATGAGTGCAGCCAATGGCTCCGATAAAATGAGAGAATCTGGCTATTGCTGCAAATTGCACTGAGACTGGAACATGTCATTTGTTGTGTTCCAAGTTTCGTTTTGTTAGTGTTGTGTTTTTTGATCCAGTGTTTCTGTTAGTGTTTTTTTTTTCTTGCAGTTCTGAGGCTGGTAGGAGGCGGGGCCAGGTGACACTGAGCTCACACCTGATTCCATTTGGCTCGTTTGGCCAGCCTATATCTGTCGGCGCTGCCAGTGGTTCAGTGCCATCCTCTTCTCCCGTTGGGGCGGGGTTCTTCTTTGTGGAGAAGAAAGATGGTTCCCTCCGTCCCTGCATCGATAACACGATATAACGATATCAACGATATCAACGATATCAACGATATAACGGTAAAGAACAAGTATCCCCTGCCTCTGCTCGACTCAGCATTTAGCCCCCTACACGAGTCCACCATTTTTACCAAACTGGATCTCCGCAACGCATACCATCTGGTGCATATAAGAGAAGGGGATGAGTGGAAGACGGCCTTCAACACGCACCTTGGACATTTTGAGTATTTGGTAATGCCTTTTGGATTAACGAACGCTCCAGCAGTTTTCCAGTGCCTAATTAATGACATACTTCGTGATATGCTTAATAAGACTGTATTTGTGTATCTTGATGATATTTTTATCTTCTCTCACTCCAAGACAGACCACTTGGAACATGTTCGTGCAGTTCTCAGACGGCTACTTGAAAACAAATTGTTCGTAAAAGCCGAAAATGCGAGTTTCATGTGACTACCGTTTCCTTCCTGGGGTTTATTATTGAAAGGGGCCAATTGAAAGCTGACCCAGCCAAAATAAAAGCAGTCAGCGGGTGGCCAGTCCCAGAAAACAGGAAACAGCTTCAACGTTTCTTGGGTTTGGCTAATTTTTATCGACGTTTTATACGCGACTATACTAAAATCGCAGGCCCTCTCACCTGTTTAACCTCCACCAAACGCCCCTTCTCCTGGTCACTTTCTGCCCAAGAAGCATTTGATCGTCTCAAAGAACTGTTTACTCATGCACCTGTCCCCTCTCACCCAGATTCCGAGCTGCAGTTTGTGATGGAGGTGGACGCATCAGATTCAGGAGTGGGGGCTGTCCTCTCCCAGCGCCAGGCTGCTGATAACAAACTGCACCCCTGCGCTTTCTTTTCTCGCCGCCTCTCGCCTGCGGAACGAAACTATGATGTGGGTAATCGAGAACTGTTGGCAGTGGTGCTAGCTCTTCAGGAATGGCGACACTGGTTGGAGGGGGCCGCTCAGCCTTTTGTGGTATGGACTGACCATAAAAACCTGTAATATCTGCGCACTGCAAAGAGACTGAATGCTCGCCAAGCCCGCTGGGCTCTCTTCCTAGGGCGATTCAATTTTACCCTAACTTACCGTCTGGGCTGCAGAAACGTGAAGCCTGATGTCCTGTCACGACACTTCGCTGTGGAGGAGGGGGAGGTTGAGCAGCAAACCATTCTTCCCCCTGCATGTGTGGTAGGGGCAGTGGTATGGCAGGTAGAGCAGGAAGTCCGCGATGCACTTCAGGGTCACCCGATCCCTGACGGCTGCCCAACCGGGCGACTATACGTTCCTCCGTCAGCAAGATCCGCTGTTCTTCTGTGGGGCCACGCCTCCCGGCTCGCCTGTCATCCACCGCACCTTGATGCTGGTGCAACAATGGTTCTGGTGGCCTTCCATGTCTGCTGACGTCCGCACGTTTGTCGCCGCCTGCTCAGTCTGCGCCTGCGGGAAGGCTTCCCATCGTCCACCCACGGGACTCCTGCAGCCTCTCCCAACACCTCCACACCGCTGGTCCCACATCGCTGTGGATTTTGTTACCGGGCTTCCTCCCTCAGACGGTAACAACACGATTCTGACGATTGTGGATCGTTTCGTTAAGGCGGTTCATTTTGTCCCCTTCCCTAAACTCCCCACCGCCTTGGAGACAGCTAACCTCCTAACCTTGCATGTGTTCAGACTTCATGGGATCCCCACAGACATCGTCTCCGACCGGGGCCCCCAGTTCATGTCTCAGGTATGGAAAGCTTTCTGCAAGGGCCTGGGAGCTACGGCTAGTCTCACTTCGGGGTACCATCCCCAGTCCAATGGCCAGACTGAGCGGGCCAACCAGGACCTCGAAGCTGCCCTATGCTGCGTCGCCTCCCGCCTCCCTACGTCTTGGTCCACCCACCTTCCCTGGGTGGAATACGCCCACAACTCCCTGATCAGTTCTGCTACGGGAATGTCCCCCTTCACGGTGACGTCAGGTTTCCAGCCTCCGCTGTTCCCCAGTCAGGAAGCAGACGCGGCCGTCGCGTCTGTCCAGGCACAGTTCAGGCGGATCAGACAAGTTTGGAGATAGGCGCGGATGGCTTTGGGAAGGACTTCTATCACCCTTCGCTCTCAGGATGCAGGGTTACTCGTGGTTCCTAAAGTTTCTAAAAATAGAATGGGAGTCAGAGCCTTCAGCTGTCAGGCTACCCTCCTGTGGAACCATGTCCCAGTTTCAGTCCGGGATGCAGACACCCTCTCTACCTTTCAAAGAAGACTTAAGACCTTCCGTTTTGATCAGGCTTATAGTTAGGGCTGCTTGGGCTGGTCCTTAGATATGCTGCTATAGGCTTAGACTGCTGGGGGATCTTCCATGGTGCACTGGGCTTCTCTCTCCACCTCTCTTTCCTCTCTGTCCTCCTATATGTGTTATATATAAATCATACTCATATGTGTTACTAATTCGTCTTCTTCTCTGGAGCCTTAAGGCTCCCCGCATCCCAGATCACAGGTTCTGCTGGAAGAGGCTACAGACCTGAAGAGACTCAAGCTGCCACCCATAGCACCACCTGCTTACGTCCCCATCTGTCATTCAGTCTCTTCCCTTTTCTCTCTCACCGTAGCCTGATGTGCACCTCCAAAAAATCCTGACTACACGTTGCGTCGACGCGTCGTGACGTGAATGTCAAGGACTGTGATTGGTCCGCTCAGAGAAGGTTGCCGAGTGTATGAAGAGGTGGAAGAACCTCCGCAACAAATATGTGCATCTCTGGAAGAAAATGGCCACAAGAAGTCATGTTTGTCATGTTCAAAGTTTACAGTTTGATTCATGAAAGCAAACAGTCATTCAAAGAAAAGCACTGGACTTTCTGTTGTAAATAGTTTTGTTTTGGAGTCTGACAAGAGCCCCCCAAAACCATACAAATACACAGCCACACCCCCTAGCGGCTTTACGGTGAATTGCAGAGCAACGCGTTCCTTCGACGCAGAATTTCGAATGCTCAATGACGGCGTACACCCTACGCCGTCCCCATGACGCAGAAGCATAAACTAGGCTTAACACATCATCTGTTCTCATCTGGAGTAGTATGGGTGCAATATTAGTACAATGTCCCACATCAAATGGCCCTGTGGCCCACACTTTGTCAGGTATTTAGTCCAGTAGTTTAGTTGCCAGGTCAAAGTCAGTATTCTCCCTGCCATGTGTTCTGCTCCTTTCCACTTTTTCCAGCTGACAGGCAAGTATCCCTTGGTATTTTAGTTTGTAATACTTGCTGGAGGGGCTGTATTCCATCAGATCAGTAACTGAAGCTTTCTGCCAGTCATTGGAGGAGATAGCTTGTTTTACCATAGGTCCAAGGTTTTTTTTAGTTTCACCTCCGTTAAAAACTTTGAGGGTTACATGGGGGTACAAATCTGGTTGGAGGTGATATATTGCTTCTAATTCCTCAGGCAAATTTACCACTGCTGCCACCCCCTGTTCTCCCACATAAATACTGGACCACATGACTTCTGGTTTTGAGTCATCACATTGACATTTATTATACAGGAGGGTGGAAATGGTTTCCCACAGCTTCTCATAATTTTCAATCTCAGTAATCTGCTATGGACATTTTAAGTAATTTAAAGTAACGTGGAGGGTCTTCGGAGTTTGATAGGAACCTAAGTGTTGAATCCAAATTTGCTATCTCAACATTATTTCATGAAGTTCATATTTTTCTGGGTGAAGCACTTTTCCCTGCCATATTAAGGCATTATGTTCACTTAACATCATTTGATTAATCTGGAGTGACATATCAGCATGAGTCCTGATTATCTTGACATTAGGAAACATAAGATCAATGGAGTGTTGAGCAGATCTCTGTAGCACCTGTTGTAGCAATAAGATCTCTGGCAAAGAGGTTAACCACATTGTGGTTGGAGTAGAAATTCATGGTCAAATTTACAAGACCCCCCCCCCCCCACACACACACACACACACACACACATTAAGTTCACAAGACAGTGGGTTAGTGAAATAACTTTTATAATTTTGCCAAAAATCCCATCACTTCAGTGTAATTTGCAGAATTGGGGAGATCAGCATTGAGAGTGCTATTCCTAGCTCAGTGTCTGCCATGAAAGGATATAGCTCACCACCGATCATGACATCAAACACAGGAGCAGGAAGATCCTCCAGCCAGATTTGTCCCTGGATGGGACCTCAGCACCCCTAATGCTGTGGCATTTGATGGGAATTTGGAGCCATGTAGGGTGAATTACCACCCTAAGGAGGCTGTAGAGACTATGTCTGGATCCTTGTGGCCCATAACTGTGTTGTTGACTGAGTTGTTGTGGACAAGCTCTGGCCACATGACCTATTCATCAGGACCAGAATGGGATCATCAACCCCAGGTGTAGGTGATACAGGCACAGCTGCCATCTGTTTAACTCTGTTATATTCCTTTTTCCTCCTCATTAACTTTATCTCTTAGCTCTTTTAGCTGCTCTCTCAGCATCTGCATGTAGAGTTTTTCTAATTCTTTCTCACTTATCTTCCTGCTCTCATCATCTCTGTCTAGGTGGTGGCCAAAGGTGGCTATCCATGTGTCTTAGGGCAGAGAGTCACCAGCGACAGGTTTTTCCATTTCTTCCCTGGTTGTTCCTGTCTGTCCGCTTTTCAGAGCTTGTTTGAACAGTTTTTGCAATGGTTTAGTTCATGGACTGGAGCCAGTGTGGCTCTCCCATGTTTTAAGTGTGCGGTGATTATATTCTTTCTATGACTCCCTGATTTCCAGTAGTGTCATTCATCTGAGTCGAGTCAGCCTTGACCATATATTGTGTCCAGATAGCAATCCACAACTGGTTGACAAGTCCCTCCTATGGGGTTGCAGCAGGAATGGCAGCAGTTCCAGCTGCATTTTCAAGGATTGCCAATTCATGTGGTTCGAGGTGGGCTGCCAGCCAAGCTCAGACGTCTCCTTAAAGCAAGGATTTATCTTCTGAATGTCTTGAGATATTCTCTGATCCATGACTCGGATCCTCTTTGGGGTCAGGTAATGTGGTTTTAGGAGAGCACTGTCAGCGTATGAAAGCAGAGAGTATTTTCTCACTCTTAATTGCCCCGCTTGATTTCTAACTTCCACTAAGGGGAAGTTTCCAATTTGAGCTGTTTTGGAGGTTATCTTAGATCTCACATTGTAATCATGAGGGGACTCTCGTGGTCCATAAGCACTGGTGGAGGGATTGACAATGTCAGAGGGATATAGTCCATATCCTGTTGTAAGCCACTTCCCTCTGTGAGACCTTGGTCAAATCGTGGTCCTCCTCCACTTATCTGGTTGGTCCAGGGCACGGGGGAAGCAGCCTCAGCAAGGAAGCCCAGAGTGTCCTCTCTCCAGCCACTTCCACCAGCTCTTCCAGGGGAATCCCAAGGTGTTCCCAGGCCAGCCAAGAGATTTAATCCCTCCGGCATGTCCTGGGTTGGCCTCGAGGCCTCCTCCCGGTTGGGCATGCCTGGAACACCTCCCGAGGGAGGCGTCCAGGAGGCATCCTCACCAGATACCCGAACCACCTCAACTGACTCCTCTCAACATGAAGGA
Organism: Aulostomus chinensis; assembly: GCF_037954235.1. NCBI lineage: Eukaryota > Metazoa > Chordata > Actinopteri > Syngnathiformes > Aulostomidae > Aulostomus > Aulostomus chinensis. Next base: position 15,508,839 of record NC_141329.1, on the reverse strand, counting down.
GCAGCGGCTCTACTCTGAGCACCTACCGAATGACCGAGCTTCTCACCCTATCTCTAAGGGAGAGCCCTGCCACCCTGCGAAGGAAACTCATTTCAGCCGCTTGTATTCGCGAACTCATTCTTTTGGTCATTACCCAAAGCTCATGATCATAGGTGAAGGTTGGAAAGTAGACTGACTCGTAAATCAAGAGCCTCACCTTTTGGCTAAGCCTCCTCTTCACCACAACGGACTAGTTTAGTACCCCTGTTCATGTATCACTGCAGATGTCGCTCCCATCCGCCCGTCAATCTCCCGCTCCATCCTACCCTCACTCCTGAACAAAACCCCATGATACTTAAACCCTTCTGCCTGAGGTAGGACCCCCCCCCCCGACCTGAAGTAACCAACCTTTTCCAGCGGAGGACCATGGCCTCAGACTTGGAGGTGCTGATTCTCATCCCTGCCGCTTCACATTCGGCTGCGAACTGTCCCAGCAAGAGCTGGAGGTTGTGGCCTGATGGAGCTAAGAGGACCACATCATCCACAAAAGCAGAGACGACATCCTCCCATCACCAAACTTGACCCCCTCCACCACCTGGCTGCGCCAGGAAATTCTGTCCATAAAGAGAGCTCTGAAAAGAACCGGTGGCAAAGGGCAGCCTTGGTGGAGTCCAACCCTCATCGGGAACAAGTCTGACTTACTGCTGGCAACGCAGACCAGACTCTCACTCCTCCGGTAGAAAGACTGAACGGCCCTTTGTAAGGGGCCATCCACCCCATACTACCGGAGTACCCCCCACAGGATGCTCCTGGGAACTGGAGTTCCTCGAAGTATGTCTTTCACTGGCAAATTATCTCCCCAGTTGACATCAACAGCCTCCTGTCCCCACTGTAAACAGTGTGGGCAAATTGCCGCCTTCCCCCCTTGAGATGACGGACAGTTTGCCAGAACCTTTTTGGAGCTGACTGATAGTCATTCTCCATGGCCTCACCAAACTCCTCCCACGCCCAGGTATTTGCCTTGGCAACTGCCATTGCTGCACACTGCTTGGCCTGTCAGTACCGGTCAGCTGCCTGGAAACCCACAGGCCAACCATGCCCTGTAAGCCTCCTTCTTCAGCCTGACAGCTCCCCTCACCTATGGTGTCGACCAGTGAGCGGGTTCGGGGATTTCCGCTGTGACCAGCCCCAGCAGCCTTACAGCCACAGCTCACAACAGCAACCTCAACAATGGCAGAGAACATGGAACATGGCCACTTTGGACTCAGTGTCCCCCACTGCCCCGGGATGTGGTCAAAGCTCTGCCAGAGGTGGGAGTTGAAGATCATTCTGACAGGCTGCGTCTTGCACAGACATAACAGCACACCATTTGGCCTGCTGTTCCTCCCAATCACACCCTTCCAGGTCACGCTGCCATTGCCCACGTGAGCGTTGAAGTCCCCCAGTAGGACAATGGAGTCCCCAGTTGGGGCACCATCCAGCACCCTTCCCAAGGAGTCCAAAAAGGGTGGGTACTCTCGGCGCGTAAGCACAGACAACAGTCAGGACCCATTCCACGACCCGAAGGCGCAGGGAAGTAACCCTTTCGTCCACCGGGGTAAACCCCAATGTACAGGCAGAGAGTCTGGGGGCTATCAAAAAGCCCACCCCGGCTCTCCGCCTCTCACCTGGAACAACCCCAGACAGCCAAGGCCCCCGCCTTGGACTGCTGCGCAAACCACATCGCACCGGACCCTTCCGGTTCCTCCTACGGGTGGTGGGTCCACGGGGGGACGTGTCCATGTATCCTTTTTGGGCTCGCCTGGCCACCAGGCACTTACCATTGAGCCCTTAACCTGGGTCTGGCTCCAGGGCAGGGCCCTGTTGCCCCTCCAGGCTGGGTACACAAACTCCTAGATCTTACTTCCATGAAGGGTCTGTTGAACCGTTCTTTGTCTGGCCCTTTGCCTAGGACCAGTCTGCCTTGGGTGACCCTACCAGGGGCAAAATGCCCCCAACAGCATAGCTCCTAGTGTCACTAGAGCACTCAAACTCCTCCACCACAATAAGGTGACGGTTCAAGGAGGAGCTTGGTCAAATCTTTTTAATGTTTTAATCTTGTGTTCTGTGGAGGAGGATATGCTTCTCATAGCTTGAGATGAGGACTTCTCAGCTTTGTTTGCAATCTTTGTCACCAATCTCCAGCAGTAAAAGTACTTTCAGCCAAAGACTCATCCACCACGTTGCAACACTGAGCGCCACAGGAAGTCAAGCTATCAAACTGTTTAACTCCTCCCTCTAAGATGCAGCCCATCCTAAAGAATTGTTTTACACGGCTAAATTGTGCAATACAAATATCCCGTTAAGTGAAAAACCTAAATATGTTACAAAAGATATCTCGTTATATTCTTGATTTCTATTTTTTTCTTTATTATATATTTCTTACAGTGAAATGGAGCACTGCAATCATATAATTTCCTGCAAGGGATTAATAAAGGATTTCAGGTTCTGATTCTGTTTTTTGTCTCCTCTGTTTGAGTTTACTGTTTTCTGCTTCATCTTTGTTGAATTTCGCAGCTTTTTCTCCCTCCTCTGACTTGTCATTTCCATCTTCTTCATCCTCTTCTTCTTTTCTCCTTTCACACATTCTTCTTACATTTAGTAACACTTCCTTTAATGCTTAAATTTCATACATTCTGTCTCTTTCTCTTTTTCATTCATCAGTTTCTTGTGGGGTAGGTGTTGTGATGGAACCCCCAGTAACTTCTATTTGCGGCAGCCGCATAAAGGGTTGTGGAGGTTGTAATCTCCCCCTGGGTGTCTTTTCCTGGTTCTTTTAGATTCATGATCTTGGCCAGAGCTTGCTATTTCAGCCAGGGTGGCAAAACTTGGGTACAGACAATTAGATGAGACAGGTGGTGCGCTAGCCGGAGTGGTGAGAGGTGTGTAAGGAGGTGGTGACTCACCAGTGGCTGAGGTGACGGCTTCACCTGTTTCCGTTTTTTTTGTCTCCCATGTGTTCGGCTTGCACTGTAGTACCTTATCAACTGGGGAAAAAAATTGCTGTAATGAAGACGGGTTAGTTTGATCTGATCCACCAACTTTTTGTTTTTGTTTCTTTCCCTTTGACCGGCATTCCCCCTGTTCAATATGTTTGTTCAGTTTTGCAGACTTATTAAGGAGTGTTTTCAGGGAATATTTTTTCTGATCAGTGGTGGGAGGGGGCCCCCTGGGATCACCAAAAATCCCGTCTTTGGTCATAATTAGGTACTATTTTTCAAAATAAAATCCATTCTGGTTCACTTTCAAACGGCATAAGTTATGTACAAAGCAATAAACAATGTGCTTCCTGGAAATGTTCAAAAATTGTTTTTAATAGAGATGACGATTATAATCTGAAGGGGAAGTACAATCTAAAACATCTTCGTGTCCGCACAACATTAAAAAAAATTTCTATTTCTGTATGTGGAGTGAAGCTGTGGAAAGTGTTGGGTGTGGAGCTCAAGCAATGTACAAGCATGACCCAGTTCAAAAAGCGGTACTAGCAGTGGTGCAAACTTATGACATTGTGACGCTCGCACAGGTTTAGTGAGGAAAATTGTGCTTTGTATCACTTCGATCATTCAGTAAAGGAGGAGCCAGCACTTTTCTACCATCGTCATAAAACTTCAAACACGTTGCGACTTGTTCTTTCCATCATTAGAAGAGGTAAAGATGTATGAACATGATTATAAACAATACTGATGATTAGAAGGGAACTTAAATAAATTTGGGTATTGGGTGGGCGTAACGGAGGCAGGCCCGGTCCTCCGACATCTGCACTATATTCCACACTGCTTGGGATGTATCAAGGAAACGTGCGCGGATTCCGGCACTCACACACATTGATACATCGGGATTTTTTTGTGCGTACGCAACTTTCGCGAGGAACTTTCAATTCCTGCGACTGCAGTTTTTTGGTATGAGATCCACGCAAGTATTGATACATGAGGCCCCAGATGATTGTTAATCACTGAGAAAGGAGAAGGGGTAGGATAAGCATCTGCTTCTTCCTACTCCTTTTCGAACATGTTACGTTCATATTGTTTTTGTTGTCTTGACTCTTTTGATTTGGGTTTTTTGTTTTCTCATGTTTGACGTAAAGCCTTAATTCATTCAAATCATCCAGTTCTCTTTTAACTGTTTTTGAGGGGTGGGCCTGTCTTATTTGTGCTTCCCCTTCCACTAAGCAGGCCGCTAATGAGCCAGTCTTAGGTTTTTCAGTTGTTTCACTCATCCTTCCACACTTCATTCACATGATCTGGCCAGCTGGAAGATATGGCATGCTATGTCACTAGTACCCAGCCTGAGAGGCCACTCGCTTAAGAAAACAGGCCCTGACAAAAGAACTTATTGTGAACAGTAAGAACAACTTACTTCAACTGACAGTGGACTTGTGTTAGCAGCGTTAGATTTCTGCCCACCCGCTGCTTCAGTATGTTCTCAGAGTCCCATTCACTTCAGTAAAGACACAGACACAACACAAATTTGGATCATGACTCTTTTCCTCTTTCCCTATTTCAATACTTTATTTTCTGTCTCTATCAGTCACTTTTCTCTTTGGGTGGTGGCTTTTATGTCCAATTATCTGAAACAAGGACGAAGGACCTCTACACCCAAAATTATTTATTTAGAGCTAGCAGCTTTTACACTCAGCTAGAATGAGGGGCCTCGAAACCCAAACCCTTCGAAGGGGTTAGCTTTTGGGGGCTAATCAGACCCCACTGGCCTTTTTTAAATTTTTTTTTTTTACCTGTCCTGTTCAGTAGCTGGGGCAAGCAGCATCAATGTTCCTGGTGCCTTGTTGTACTGAAGCAGTTTTACCCTGCATAGGAGGAATCTGATAAACTCCTCCTATTGCCATTTATGTTTAATTTTATTGGGAATGGTATTGGTTCATTGATAAAGCTCAGGAGCTGAGGCTCAGGAGTGGATAGGAAGAGAGAACAGGGACAGGATAGGGAAGACAAGAGGGAGGGGGGAGACAAAAACAACAACAGCAATAGCAGAAAAAAACAAAGAAAAAGTAACAACAACAACAGTGAGGAGAAAAAAAAAGGAAAAAAACATTGGTTGCAGAATTTCTGGTGCAGGCTTACCATTTGGTTTAATATAATTTTTAGATAAATGTCTGAGTGTGTGTTTATGGGTCAGTTGTGCGCCGCATGCGTGTATGTGTGTATACGTGTGTGTATGTGTGTATGTGTGTGTGCTACGGTTTGTCTTGGATGCTGTGTGTAGCTGGCTGTAGCTGATGTGGGGGGGGGGGGAGGCAGGACATCACACCCCCAGTCCAGGATAGCAGGTAGGTCAGGACCAGGCCACCAGAGCACCCACAAACCCCCAGGACACAGGGAGCCCTAGGCCACAGGTCCAACCCATGCCAGGACCCGTAGGAAAGCATAGGAGCAGCAACCCCCACCCGGAAGCAACCCACAGAGAGATGGGGCAGAGAGGACCCCGGTCCCACCGGACAGCCCCCCCACAGCATAAGCAGAGCCCAGGGGCATCAGCTGTGATGCTTGATAACAAGGCTGATTAAAGGGAGATCAGAGATTTGGATTTCTTTGCAGAATGGGTGTTCAATATCGCGCCATGCTTGGTCAAATGAGTTTGGCTTTAACCATTTAAGTATGTATGCAATCTATTGGCCAAGTAGTAATTATAAAAATTTGGTAGTTCCAAGCCACCATGGTCTTTACTCTTTTGTAAAGTCTTTAAGCTAATACGTGGTGGTTTAGCTTTCCAGAGAAATTTGGAGATGTTAGAGTCGAGTGTTTTGAATTAAGTCCAGGGAGGCTGGGTCGAAACCATCGAGAAAACATAGTCGATTTTTGGCAAGATCATCATTTTCACTGTTGCTATTCTTCCCATAAGTGATATGGGTAGTGAGCGCCACCGGGTGAGGTCGTCCTCTATTTCTTTAATTAGTGCGGTATGATTTAGCCGTGGGCTGCACGGTGGTGCAGTGGTTAGCACTGTGGCCTCACAGCAAGAAGGTTCCGGGTTCGAGTCCCGGCTCGGGCACGGGATCTTTCTGTGTGGAGTTTGCATGTTCTTCCCGTGCCTGCGTGGGTTCTCTCTGGGTACTCCGGCTTCCTCCCACTGTCCAAAGACATGCAATTTGGGGACTAGGCTGATTGGATTCTCTAAATTGACCGTAGGATTGAATGTGAGTGTGAATGGTTGTTTGTCCCTGTATGTTGGCCCTGCGATGGACTGGCGACCTGTCCAGGGTGTACCCCGCCTCTCGCCCGTTGATGCTGGGATAGGCTCCAGCCCCCCCCGTGACCCTTACCAGTAAGGAATAAACAGAAGACGACGATGTATGGATTTAGCCGTGTCAAGTCAGACAGTTTGGCAGAGATGTTGATGGCCAGGTACTTAATGTTTCCTGGCCGTAGTGGTGCGGCGAGCGTACTCTGGAAACCTGAGTTGATGGGAAGAACAGTTGACTTGCTCCAATTAATTGAGTAGTCAGAAATGGTTGAGAATTTGTCAATGAGTGCTATCGTTTCAGGGAGAGATGATTGTGCATTCCGTAGGAAAAGTAATACATCATCAGCATAAAGGCTTATCTTATGGTTCACATTTGTAGTATCAATTCCCTTGATGTTTTTGTTTTGTCGGACTGCAGCTGCGGGTGGCTCTATGAATATAGCAAAAAGGGAAGGGGAAAGTGGACAACCCTGTCTGGTTCCTCTTTGGAGAGAGAAGCTTGGAGAAGTTTGATCATTTGTTCTGACACAAGCACTGGGAGTGCGGTAAAATGTTTTGATCCAGTTTACAAAGTTATCTCCAAACCCAAACTTTTGTAATACGTTGAGGAGAAAATTCCAATTTACCCTGTCGAATGCTTTTTCTGCATCTAGGAAGACAATTATGGCATCCTTGCTCTGACTGTTACAGTAGTCTATCAGGTTGATAAGTCAACGTGTGTTGTTGGTAGAGTGCCATCCTTTAATAAACCCGGTCTGGTCAGGATGTATTATGTGAGGTGTTACTTTTTCGAGCCTTCTAGCTAGCGCCTTGCAGATGACTTTAATATCTGCATTTATAAGTGATATTGGACGATAGCTTGATGGAAGTGCTGGGTCTTTGTCTGGTTTAAGGAGAAGGCTAATAATCGCACGGTTCATGTCGGGTGGCAGAGTCGAGGTTTCCTGTATTTCAGTGAACATTTTGTAGAATATTGGTGCAAGCTCAGGCCAAAACTCTTTGTAGAATTCTGCAGGAAAGCCATCCGGTCCCAGGGCTTTCTTATTTGGCATATGTTTAAGGGCTTCTTGAAGTTCCTCGATTGAAATAAGTGACTCCAGAGCCATTAGTTGGTCTTGATTTAATTTTGGCAAGTCAATTGTGCTCAGAAAGGTTTCAATGCAAGATTTGGATGGGTTAATCTCAGGTGAGTTAAGTTTTTTATAGAATTCCCTAAAAATGCAATTGATTTCTTCTGGGTCACAGGTTGTTTCCCCATTGGAGTCCTTAATGGAGGATATTGTTGCTCTTTCTTTGTTCTGTTTTCGTTGGTTTGCTAAAAATCTGCTGGATTTATTATGTTCAAAGTTCTCCAAGCGCAGTCTCTGCAGCTGAAAATGTGTTTTGATGTCGAGTAAATCTAAATTAGTTTTAGTTTTAATTCCCTTAATTCTCTCAGTAGGTGTTCCTCTTGGAACATAAGTTGTCTCCAAGGCTTTAATTTTTTCATTTAATTCTGTTTCAAGAGCTTTCTCCTGTTTTTTCTTACATGAAGAGTAAGATATTATTTTGCCCTGCATGACTGCTTTTGCCACCTGCCACAGCACACAAGCAGAGAAAGCAGGCTGGTCATTTATCTCACAGAATATTGTCCATTCCTCCTTAAAGAATTTAATACAATTGGGGTCCTTGAGCAATGATGTATTAAATCTCCATTGTTTAGAAAGTGGTGTTCTAGTTTTTTTTTTTGTGAGTGTCAGAGTGACTGGTCACTAATGGCAATAGGGTGAATCTTGGTGTCAAAGACGTCCTTCACAATTGAGTTACTAATTAAAAAGTGGTCCAAACGAGAGTAGGAGTGGTGCACTGGCGAGGAGTAGGTGTATTCCTTAAGCGTGGGGTGGCGTGAGCGCCAAGTATCGCAAAGACCAAAATCACTCATATACTGCTTGATTAATGTTAAATTGGATGATTGGCAATTGCGTTGACTAGCTGCTCTATTGATTCTGTCCACTTGTGGGTTGAATACCAGGTTGAAGTCCCCTCCTACTATGAGTGCTGTGTCTGAGTGGGCTGAAAGTGCAGTGAAGAAGCTGTGGAAGAAGGAGGGGTCATCAAAATTTGGACCATATATACTGGCAATGCATACATCTGTGTTGTGTGTGGATATGTTGACTATTACAAACCTACCTTCTGGGTCTACGACGGTGTTTTTACAAGTGAACCTGATGTTTTTGTGAATCAGAATGGCTACGCCTCTTTGTTTGGTGTTATAACTAGCTGTGTATGTGTGCGGGAACTGTGAGCTTAACATATGATTACCTGTTTTAGGTAAATGGGTTTCCTGTAATAGGACAATGTCTGTGTATAAATTTTGTAGGTGTGTTAAAATTTTTAGCCGTTTTTCACGTGAGCCAATTCCACGTACATTCCAAGTGACAAACCGTAGTTTGTTTGTATCTAAACTAATCTACTGAGTGTAAATTGTAATAAGTAGGTGAGTGAGAAAAAGAACGTGTACCTGTATCTTTGTGCATGCGCGTGTGTGGTGGCGCCAAAGAGGATGAGTGCATGTGTGTGGCAAATGTAACAATATTATATACCTGCACGACAAACCATATAAACATCACATTTAAAAATAACACGCAACACAAAACAATGACAGGAAAGACAAAGGGGTGACATAAATACACACATAAATACACCCCACCGGCCTTTAAACCATACTCATCAGGGCTTATTCAAACCTTTTCACTTCTCTATTACACTTTTTACTCTTTATCTCTTTTTACTTCTTAAGACTATTCTGTAAAATTTCTGTGTAATTTTTGACAAGATTTCTACTGTTGGATCAGCCTTTCACAGCCAAACTAATGTCCCAGAGGATGTGCAGAAATTTCTTAAGAGGTTTGCTTATCTTGTTCTATGCGGCCACCAGCTGTAAAAGTTGTTCCACTAACTCTTTCCAGGTATCCCGGACAAGCCCCCAATTGTTGAAGGAAGAATTATTGCCTTTCCTTCTGCCCAGAATTGTTATACCTTAGTTAACAAAATACTCATCAACTTCTCTAGTCCAATAATGTTTATTTTGGCACACAGAGAATAGATACAGAGTCAGCACTGAGACTTCAGTCTAATTACCGTAAGGATGGCGAAAAAGAAGTTCTGATTTCTGGCTCACATACACTCTCTTGGCTGCACCCGTGCAGGATGAAGCGCATCCTCATTGTGTATCAGTATTTTTCCATATGTGTAGCCAAATCGTCTCTAACTGGTTAAGAACAGGTGTGTTCGAGGGTGTGATGCATTCTAATCTGATGTGCATACTGCAGCAAACAGTAAATACTACATTAAAAATGTGGCAAAGCATGAATGGATCTCTTCCTGTTTATTGTAATTGTTGCGACTTGATAGGCTGATGGTGATGATCTTTAGGATGTTAACACAGTTGTTACTCGGGGCACCACTCGTAATTTAGTTTCGTCCAACGAGAAACGATCAGTCTCAGATTATAGTTTATCAATGAGTTCTTTGTGGATCAGTTGCTTGCATACAAATGTAAAAACAAGATGGGACACTTCTAAAACAGAAACTTCTAAAACAGAATAATAGTTCAAGCAAAGCAATTAAGGCACATGTGGAGGATCGGACATGAGTTATAAGATTTATCTGAGACTCAAGTGGACGGCAAAGGGAACAATTAAAAAGGTGTGCGGTATGAACGATAGTGACCTAAAAATAAAAGAAAAACTATTGAATAGACGTTGAACTGACTCTGAGGAGTCAGGCGGAGTTGGCAGTGAGAGACAGAGAGATCGAGGCCTGACTAGATGCAGCACTGATCTTTGTTGTTCTTTGTTTCGACAGCATGAAAACCAACGGAACCGGCTTATGTTCTCAGCTGGATTGCTCCCGTCGATATACGGTACCTCTCCAACGAACTGGTGGGAAGACGGCCCCCAAAGCCTCCACCTTGATGACCGTGGCTCCCGCTGGGATTCGCTGGATGGAGAAGGGAAGCGCGTTGGTTCGCCACCATCTGGTGTCAGGCTGCTGGCTGGCTCGACGCAATGCTCTTCTCAGGCACAAGGTGGCTTCTCTCGCTGGTCAGGATGGAGATTCAAGGCTCATGGGAGGTCAATACTATTGTGACCATGAGCCACGACCGATGGTGAGTTACAAAAATAGAAAATCAAGAATCTAAATGCTACACAGAACAATGCGTTCACGAGCTCAAAAATGAGAGGCACTCTGTGTACCAAAAAACTTTACTAAAGGAAAAGTTGTTGCAAGCAAAGACAAGAAGTTCTGTGTCAAGTTAAAAAAAAAAATTAAGCAGAATAGAAAAAGAAAAGGGGGAGAGACGGACCAGCCGCTCTAGGAGCTCGTGCGCAAAGCAAGAAGCGCTGAAGAGAGCCCCCGAACCCCAACCCAACTGCTAGTGTCACGATTATTATAGGGAACTGGTCTGCCTGGGGGGAGTGACCTTTGACCTCTGTGGGGCTGCTGGCCAATCAGCACACTTTGGCGTCCTCAATACTTCTCAGATATTACCGTATTAAAAGGGGTAAACAGAGGGCAGTCATGCATCACACAGATCATCTAGAGAATAAGATTGCTCAGTTATGACAATAACAGTGAAAAGCAGGCTTGGTAAGTTCCTACTTAACAACTAAAGACAGTGAAATATTCTTGACGTCATGTCCATGCACATAGGTGTGTGTGTGATATATGTATAAGACTATGTGAGTGTATTTGGGTGTGAGCAGGGGTGAAATTGAGCTGGAATAGGCAGTTCCAGTAAATTATATACACGGCTGAAACGGAGTTCTGTTAAAAAAAGGAGAAGGGAGCTGTCAAAATCCCATATTAAATAAAGAAAACGACGTCTGAAGGCGGTTTCACACTGAACGTGGTACGTTGCACGGGGTGGGGCGCAAGCATGCGCAGCGCTACTGAGTTGCTGGGCTTGGTTTGCGCTCATGTGACGTCACAGCGCGCCCACATACACAATGAATGGACTTCCCCCGCACAGGCTGTGCCTTGCGCGTTCAGTGTGAAATCGCCCTGACACGGAGTCGTGCCCATGAGCGCCTCTCCGCATGCGAGGCGTTTCTGGTTGGCTGACAGACGGACACGTGGGTCAAGTTTCCAGCATTGTTAGTTTTGATTGGTTAAAACCACACGTGTTCTGCTCCCACAGAATGAAAAAAAGAGAAAGAAAACAGAGGGCAAAATCAAATTAGTAATTGTTCTTGAAATTTTCCACGTTTTGTGTTGTGTCACTCACTGGAAAGTGTAAACTGATATTTTGCTAAATAAATCATTGAGTGATAGTGATCTTTTTTCATGTATGCATGTCTGCCTGTTCCCTGTTGTTAACACTGTAGTGGGCAATTAATGTAAAAAAGCAGTTTTCAAAGGGCGTGCGTACAGCTCCGGCAAGACTTTTAAGCCACTTTCACCCCTGTGTGTGTGTGTGTTTGTGTGATTGAAGTTATGCAAGGAATTCTGTGACAGAGCCTTCAGTTACAAGGTGGCATCACTTAAAACAGAATCCAGGGTTCATCTGTGGATGTTGATAGATTCCTACTCTTGTACTTCATTTAACAGTGACATAGATCCTTCAATCACATGAACACGCCAATTGATGGAAGCAATTGAATGCTGGAATGTTTAAACACACATACATCCCATGAAAGAGGGTGCATCTTCACATGATCAGACAATGCATTGTGGGTTCATAATCCCAGGTCTCTTCCACAAGGCAAATGTTAATTACACCCTGCGAGGGTAGAGGTCGCGGAGAGGTGCGAGACCCCCCTTTGGCTAACACTCCTTGGTCAGGATGAATGAGTCTTTTTTTTTTTTTTTTTTTAAACCTGTCTGGTTCAGCAGCTGGGGCAAGCAGTATCAATGTTCCTGGTGCCTAGTTGTACTGAAGACAAGGGGGGGGGGGACACAAAAACAACAATAGCATAAAAACAAACAAACAAACAAAAAGTAACAACAATAACAACAGAGAGAGAGAAAAAAAGGAAAAACATCGGTTGCAGAATTTCCAGTGCAGATTTATCATTTGGTTGGGACCAGAACATCTCACCCCCAGTCCAGGATAGCAGGCAGGTCAGGACCAAGCCACCAGGGCACTCAGAAACCCCCAGAACACAGGGAGCCCCAGGCCACCTCCCCCCCAGGAAACAGCCCAACCCTCCACCCCCATCCCCTTCACCCATCCCCTTTTCTCCCCCTCCCCCCAGAGCAGGACAAGCTTCAGGCCATAAGGCACCACCAGCCAGCAACCCCCCCCCCCCCCCAAAAAAAAGGGAAAAGGACCTCCCACTCACCCAAGAGGCCCATGCCTGCCTGCCAGGGTGAGCCGAAGGCACCCGCGTCTGGGACTGCCACCCCCAGACAAAAGAACAATCGTATCCTCATCTTTCTCCATACAGGGGCTGAGCACTCCATAGATGCGGATGCGATCCAGGGCACCTCAGACCCAGTAAAACCGCCAGCAAGGGATCCACCGCACAACGGCAAGGCCCGCGACCAACCCCAGCCCGGCCACCATACTGGTAGGCAGACCACCCCTCCCGAGAGCACCAGTTAGGCCCCCAGGCCCACGTGAGTGCAGTTAGCAAAATGTGAAATGAGAGTCTTGATGATCAAGGGTGACCACCATCTTGATAGTTACGAATGGCTTGACGTCGTAAAAAGAAGGGGAAGTAGGAGTTCTTGGTTCATGTAAGGGTTAATTGTCATTTTAAAAGGCCAGAGAGGGAAAGTTTCAGCTTATCTTTCTAGGTTGCGTGTTCTGAAGGGATTTACTCCAGACATCCTGAGGAGTGTGATGAAGGAAAAGGGGGCTAGTGCACTACATAATGATGAGAGTAAATGCAGATTTATCCAACAGAACCTTCAATAAATTCTTCACTGATACACCTGAACCCTGTGTCTGTGTCCAAGCTTGGTCGTGACAGCAGTAAGCCTGTGGTAAAACTCTCTGACTGAATTACCTCAACCAAACTGGGGTTGAAAGGCTTAAGAGGGAATCTGTTGACCATCCAGACAGAAGGCCAGGTACTCCATGTCATTGTGTTTGAAATTAAAGGGTGACAGGTCCCTCCTGCCTGTGAAGCGCATCATGATGAACCTTAACCAAACTCAGGTATTTAGGTATAGTGCCTTCAAGAGATTTTGCTGGTTACAGATCCTGGAATTCTCCTCAAGCGAATTTTAAAATGCTGATCAAGTGCTGAGGTTCATCAATCATCTGGTTCAGATCCACATAGGCAGCATCCTGTTGTAAATTATACCAGGTGCGAGGATTGATAATTTCACACAAACCCACCATCCATTCATTTTCAATGAGTTTAGTTGAATCCACGGTGTAACAACTACTGGTATTTGTTTTTAAATAATTCTTTACTAGCATTGTGAGTAAGGGTCACATAAAACCCCTCAGAGTCTTACGTTCCATGATTACTCAGCCGAATGATCCGACCAGCTTTATATGAGGTTTTTTATATACCGACCACCTCTGAGGCTTTAACTATTGAACATCTCCGGCCAGTTTTTCACTTGACAAACACTTGTTTTCTCTGATGTTTCTTCATCAGTCTGAAAAGTCTTGTTGAAAAATTCTTCCCCTCATCTGTTTGTAGCTTTTTGGGTATTTACTACTAGTAACACTGACTCAACAGCTTTCACCACTTCAGGAGCCGTTTTCTTCTCTAAGACCCATCTGTTTTTGTTTTTTCGAAAATATGTCTATTACAGTTAAATATTTGAAGCCATCGTCATGATCAATCAGGGCTTGCATGTGGCACAGATTGCCTTGAAATTGTTTCAATGGTTTAGTCACAAAGACTCTCTTAAAATGTACTTGTGCTGGTTTATGCAGCGTATACACATCCGGTTCTAATAAAAAAAAAAAACTTCAACATCCTGTGCATTAACTTTTTTTATTTTGTTGTTTTCTTTGACTAAAAGTTTGTAAATGAAAAAAAAGTTTTAACAAGCCTGGTTTCCTTTTACCGTTCAGTGCTGGTCAGGACTTGGGTCCCATCCGTCTTACTTATTGCTTTATTTGTGCTATAGAAACATGAATACAAAGACGTGATCAATTCACTCAGCAGGTTGCTGATCCGGTCTGGTGCGGAAACACTTCGTACGTGTATGTGTATGTGTAATTACCTGATACAGCAGGCGGGTCTAGATCAGATCTGAGCTTTGAGCAGCAATAGAAACCAGGCTTTAGCATGCAGCTCTGCACATTAAAGCCAAGACATCTACGTCATCTATACATCTATACCTGCTGCGTGCCAGATTATAGAATCAAGAACATGAAATGAATTTAATAAAATTTAATACAAAAATTAAAACATATTGTGGCAAGGCGAGCGGTGGGGAACAGTTGCCGACAACGCCACCTGGGGGCTTTCACCCCAGGATATAAACAAAATTTCAAAAATGACCAGGCTTCCAACTGAACAAGGCACAGTTCGAATACCACAGGACGGGACCGTGATTCACAATTATAAAAATACTTTTATTACAAAATAGTTTAAAATGAGCAACAGACTAAATAAACACCAATGAACAGAGTGCAAGAGGAATTACTGCAAGGAAAAGGGAACAGGGCTGGGGCTTACCACGACAGCGGTAACGAAAAGGGGAGGAATCCAAAAAAAAACTACACTGCACCCGTGACACAGCAAACCAAAAAAACGTGAATAAGGAACCACCACCAGGGGGACCGCTGCCGCTCTGGGCCCTCAACACCTGTCAAAAGAAAAGAAAAGAACACCATTAAAAACATGAAACCACGGCAACCCTCACACACTAACTAAATATCGCTACCCCAATAACTCAACAGAAACTATTTTAAATCCAAATGATCAAAATGGGGAGCAAAAGGCAATAATAATAATAATAAAGGTTCTAAACACTAAATCAAATGTAACCCACAAAAACTAAGTAATAATTCAAAGAAAGAAATAACAAATAGAAAAGGAATAAACTCAAATAATTAAGGAAATGTCTGCCCCTCTAATTAAAACTTGTCTCCAAGTGGGATGGCTCAGCGCCGATGAGGGTCGGGATGCCCTCTCCGCCCACGTTGAGGCTCTGACAAAGGCCGTAGTGCACGGCTTTAACCGCCGTGACTGGAATCAGAGCCGCTATGAGCCGAATCAGCAAGAATCCACACTGAAGACGAGGAGAAGAAAAGAAGAAGAGGAAGAACCAAAACAGCAGCGAGGCTCACAGCGGCAATTGACGGCCGCGCACTGGAAAATAAACAAGTTAACCTAATTAAAATGTGGATGAAGGGCATTACAGAATAACAAAAGCTAAGAATAAACATTTCCTACCGGAGAGCAGAATCGTGGCGTCAGACGAGGCAGGAGGAGGAAGCCCGCAGCCCAGACTACACAAACGATGGCCGGGAGAGGATAATCAGAACACCACGGAACATCGGCAGCTTGATATAAAAGGCAGACAACTACGCGTCTTACCCACAGAAAGCGTACCACGCACACACCGGCCAAAGGGAGACAGCCCAGCTCCCGGAAACACCACACCGCTGGACGGAGCAAAACTGGAGTAAACACGGGGCCCGTGACACTGAATAAATCGAGCAGAGCAAGCATGCATACCTTTGTTTGTAACCCATCTGCTGACCAGCGAGACGCCACCACGCATGGCTGTCGGCTCCGTAAAGGAGGGAGAGGAAGCGGAAAAGGACGGAGAAAGGTCCGACCAGGTGTATTTATAGGCGACCACTCACTATCGTCTGCCACACTGCCCCTCACGGTGGGGAGTGTTGCGCCATCCTGCCACAATATGTTTTTAATTTTTATGGTCTGTATTTATAGTTAGAACATGCCTAAAACAACTTCATGCTAAATTGTAAAGGTAATTGCAAAAAAGTGCGATAATCCGATTAATAATAAAATAAAATAATCACAGATTAATCGATAATTCAATGAATCGTTAGTTGCAGCCTTAGAGGGGACGGGAGGCTGCTGATGTCAATTGGGGAGATAATTGGCCGGTGGAAGGAATACTTTGAATCTCCTCAATCCCACCAACATTATTCCATGGAGAGGCCAAAGTTTTGGGAGTACTTGGGGGGGGGGGGGGGGGGGTCGCCGAGGCAGTTAAGTAACTCTGTGGTGGCAGAGCTCCGGGGGTGAATGAGATCCGCCCTGGGTATCTCAAGGCTCTGGATTTTATTGAGGCTGTCTTGGTTGACACATCTCTGCAACATTGCATGGACATTCGGGGTGGTGCCTTTGGAGTGGCAGACCGAGGTGGTGGTCCCCATCTTTAAGAAAGGGGACCAGAGGGTGTGTTCCAAACTATCGGGGGATCACACTCCTCAGCCTCATTGTTCCCATTTCAGGCCACGTCCTCCAGCTCTTACGGGTACAGTTTGCAGCTGAATGTGAAGCGCCTGGGATTAGAATCAGCACCTCCAAGTCTGAGGCCATGGTCTTCAGCCAGAAAAGGGTGGTTTGCCCACTTCAGGTCAGGGTGGAGCTCCTGCCTCAGGTGGAGGAGTTTAAGTATCTCGGATACAGAAAAGGAAGGAGAAGGAGTTGCAATTGCATATCACGTTCACTGACACCGGACACATAGCTAAGTGGTTAATGCTTTATTTTTTAATTTGACATTAATTTTCAAATCTGGGAAAGGACCAAAAAAATTTGCGTGCATGCTGCCCTTTTCTGACTTTGAGCTCCTGCCCCTCTATGGTCATGTGCACATCCCTGCCTATGGTCATGAGCTTTGGATGATGACTGAAAGAACAAGATTGCGAATAGTGAGTTTCCTCCAGAGCGTGGCGAGGCTCTCTCTTAGAGATAGGTTGAGTAGCCATTTGGGAGGTGCTCAGAGTAGAGCCGCTGCTCCTCCATGTCGACAGGAGTCAGTTGAGGTGGTTCGGGCAATGAGTAAATGTCACAGATTCCCAACCGATCACTTGTCATAGCACACTGCTTCAGCAGGAATGGTTTATTTTTGACAGACAGCACGTCAATGGACGTTAGGAGCATGTCAGGTGGAGGAGTTTAAGTATATCAGGGTCTTGTTCACGAATGAGGGTAGGATGGAGCGGGAGATTGACAGGCGGATTGGGGCGGCACCCGCAGTGATGCGGGCGCTAAACCAGTCCATTGTGGTGAAGAGGGAGCTTCGCTAAAGAGCGAGGCTCTCGATTTACCGGTCAATCTACGTTCCAACCTTCACCTATGGTCATGAGTTTTGGGTAATGACCGAAATAAAGAGATTCCGAATACAAGCTGCCAAAATGAGTTTCCTCCACAGGGTGGCTGGCCTTTCCCTTAGAGATTGGTTGAGAAGCTCAGTCATTCGGGAGGTGCTCTGAGTCGTGCCGGTAGGAGTCAGTTGAAGTGGTTCGGGCATCTGGTGAGGATGCCTCCTGGACGCCTCCCTCGGCCTAGCTTGTTAACCGAATAATATGGCAGTGGCATGGAGGTGAAACAGGCTTTTCTAGAGTGGTGATAGGTGGATTGATCCCAGGTATGCTCCTCCAGAAAATGGAGGTCAGCCACACCCCCAAGCCACTGCCTGCTCTACTATAGAGACAAGAAAAAATGAAATAACCCCAAACACAACAAAGCCATAGATCATATGAAAACACAAGACAAAGTGACCACAAAAATAATCAGTCCAAAACATTGGTTCTTTAAACCTGTCACACTGAACACCAAATCACTGAGATTAAATTATTATACTGTTAGTCATTCAATATTTAGACGAACACATTTGTATCATGAGCAATTCCACTATTTTCCACATTCTGTTCAAACTGAATGTTATATTATGGAGTAACTCATACTCTCAATGTAGCACTTTGCAACGTAATAAGAATAAGAATACAAATATTGATGCAGCAGTCAGGGCACTCAAAGTCACCTCAATACACAAACAATGGTTAAAAGGACATGATATAAATGCAAGTAAATTAGAAATGAAATCATAAATGGTAGATGACAAATTACAGTGAGTAGACGAGTTTGAAAGGTGGATTTTTAGACAGGATTTAAAGATGGGTAGTTGGGTAATAAGTCAATGTTCCTGATTTTCGGGGGAAGGGAGTGGGGGGGGGGGCAGAGTGGTCGAAGGTTCTGGATCCCATGGTGGACATACAGGCAGAGGGCATGGTGAGGCAGACCTGAGTGTCTGGGAGGAAGTGTTGATGTACAGGTTTCAGAGAGGTATGGTGTGTGTGTGTGTGTGTGTGGGTGGGGGGGGGGGGGTGGATGGCCTTGAAAGTGTGGAGCAAGCTTTTGAAGTCAATGTGAAATTTGACATTGCTTATTATGTACATTATTGTGTCTTCAATTTTTACTCTCATATCTAAAAATATTTCTTTTTGTGCATATATACTTCTCTGTACATAATAAATCTAGATGTTTGTCCTGTCTATTTTTCCTTGTTTTAGCTGAATGTCTTTTTTGTGTAAGTACATAGAGAGCTACCAGTTTCTGTTAGCCAATAAAACTGAGTTTGATGAATATAATGGACACTTTCCAGATAACCGTATGAAGGTATCTTCAAAACAAATATATTTAAAAGTTTGACTGTTCAGTCCACTAATAGAGCAGCTGTTATCAAATTCGTTTTTTTGCTTATTAGTTGGTCCATACTTGTTTAACTTAATATTTGAGACAATTACAAATGGAAATTACAAATGGAATAGAAGCATTGGACCTCTTCATTTCTACAGGTAAATTCTACAATTTCATTTGGTAGACAAAAGCGAAATACAACACAAGCAAGAATTAAGACTGGAGGGAAAGCCTTAGTAAGACAAAGTGCTTCAAGTTGGTCTGTCCTTACATAAAAATGTGTTTTTACACATCTTATGACTTCTTTTTACTCTCAGTTTATTGAAGAAGAGAGAGGAAGCAATGCTGGTTATTTGTAGCTACCTACAGGCTTCCAAAGACTTCATCGTTATTAGGGTTACACAATAATTGCCCAGGCTAAGAACAAATGGCCATCGGGCTTCGCTTACTGTCTGTAATCCTAAAGCAAGAACCTTTCATGAATGAAGCCCTCTCTGAAAGAGGGATCTGATCTTTCTTTTAAAATTTCTAAAAAGTATTTTTATTTAACCTGTTTGGAGAAAATATAGCTTATTTTGATTAGTTTAGCCTGTAATATCGTACGCCTTCTCTCGAGCGTTTAAATTAATTCCGCTACACAGTGACGTCATTGCGCCAGCGCAAGTAGCGTCGACGTCGGGACGGCAATACGGTATTGTTGAAAGAGTTGAATTGAACATGAAGGAGAAAGATGGACATTTTATTGACGGTTTAGACGTGTAACGGCTATCCAGCGAAAGCACGATTCCTCTTAGCCTCATCGCAAACGGAATTTTATATGAGGACTCTGAGAGGAAGCGCTGTAATCGTAATAAGGTAACGAATGTAGTGAGTGCTGGGGAGGGCTGTTGCTGCTGTTTTTTTGGAGAGGGAAAACAACATGGCTGCAGTGGAGCTCGAATGGATCCCAGCAACACTGTACAACACCGCTATCTCGGCTGTGGTGGACAACTATAGCCGATCAAGAAGGGACATACGGTCACTCCCAGAAAATATTCAGTTCGATGTCTATTATAAGGTAAGCTTCATCAGCCTCAAGGCCTAGGTGTATCTGACACACAGAGAACTGTACGCGTTTGTGTAATAAATCACTAAAGGGAACAGGCTACATTTGCGAACGCTACGCTAATTTATGAGAGAAAATAGATGTTTGGGGTGCAATTCATTTAATGTGAAACTGTACAATTTCTTGTCTGATTACGGTACAGAACTATGCTCCACAGTAAATATTTAAAGGCTCTGATCTTGTTAATGTGAGTGAATTTTTCCAGTGTTGTCATGTAAGCTAGTAGTTGCGTTGCTTCGGCGTTGGCGACCATTTTTTGATCCAGTCTTAAAATATTTAACATGTTTCTTCCACTGTGCAATTTGGTCAACTGTCTGAACTGTCTATTGTAGGAGGTACATGAAGTGTTCAAGATGTCCGAAAAACAAAAGAACAAAATGCAGAAAAGTTAAATTTGTTCCTTTTACTATTTTAGTTTATTTAAATGAAATGTCAGCACAATGCTGTTTTTTGATCTGGATGCAGGATTTAAGAGGTGTAGCTGTCGGTCATCTGCATAGCCTAAATAATGCTTTGCTATGTAAAGTTACATAATGAATGAATATCTAATGGCAGCAAGGCAAGGTCTGCAAATAACATTTTTTTTGTCCACTTAGTTTTTGTATATCCTCTTCTCATTTGTAAGCATTCAAATGTCTGCTGTAAAGTTTCTCTGCAATGTCAGCTTTTGACAGTGAGTACTTTACTGTTGTAATAAAGAATATTACAGGAAGATTGAGAGCAGCTGAAGTTCTTTATGTCATCTGTTGGTGGAATATCGGTATATTGTACTGTGTGAGGTGTTTTGGAGGTATCTGTAATTTGTTACCTTGCCCTATATTGACTTCCTTCTCTGCCTTTTGTTTTTGAGGTGGCCTTGTAACATTTAGAGTGGAAGCAATGCAATTAGTAAATGACTTATGGGCTACCCTTCTAGTTGACACATTTCTGTGATTTTTTTTTGTTAGTAAAAGATAATGGACATAGAGTTCCCCTCTTCTACAAGATGCAGTTATCATTGATGCATCAGTCAGTTTTGCCATTGAGTTGGGGCACTCTTGAGTTGTAATTGGATCATGAGATTCCTTGATTCTCATTCCTAACACAGATGTGTTGAAGTTTATGCTGAGATCAAATAAAATTATATAAAGTATGGTAATTATGGGATAGAGAGGGGTGGAACTCAATTGTCCTGTGTGAGTGCACGATAATATTCGTTGGAAGCTGCTCGCCAGTTACCACGTTCTCCCAGATTTTGCGTTCTATTAATGCTGTTTTGAGCTGATATATATCTAAGTTTACTACAGTCATTTGCCTGTACTGTCCTCTTATCTTAATTCCTGCTTTGCCATTTGCAAACAGTGCGGGAATTAAGATTCCCAGGTAATACTACAGACTTGTCCTCTCTAATCAGAAGGGGACATTTTGTTGAAATCAATGGTAGTAAAATGACTCCCACACTGAATGACTGAAATTTCTTGTACTCACGTTGTTGATCATATTTTACTGAAAACTTGGGCTGCACCTCCAAAAGAGCTCACTGACATTTCTCAATATTTACATCGTTGACTTGACTTAATTGCAAGATAAATGGACATGCCAGCAGTTAATTTTTGTTTACCTCAATATTTGCCATTGTGTTGACAAAATCTGTTGTTTGGATAAAAACCAATGTCATCACCATTTAGGCAACTTGCACTTCTTCTGTTCTCTCATCTGCTCTCTGTGCCATATGCGTTCAGTCAGCTCTTCCAGACAGAGTGAACAGCAGGCCTCCAGAGTGATACCTATTAGGTCGCATGTGTGACACAATTTCTTTAAGGCGCGAGTTAAAATTTAACGAGGTGGCACCAGTGCGACCTGCGGAGGAGAGTAAATAAAAAATAAAATAAACTCCTGCCTCAGCCCTGAGGCACGGGTGGCTGTAGTACTGCATTAATGGTTGTTGTGGTTGATGATACAATATTACTTTCTGGCTCAGTCCGTTGAGTCCGCTCTCCCCTCTCTCTGCCCGTCTGTCTGCACCGGTCTAATCACGTGCACCAAATGTACACCTTGCGTGCTCACTCATCAACCCAGCAAAAAACCCCAAAAACAAACAAGCAGCATAGCAGCACACATTAAGCGGTCTCGAATAGAATTTTTTTGAGAAAAGAAATGTTGCAGGGGAACAAATGAGGTAGCTGGTGGTGGGTTAAGCGATGAGGAAGGTGGAGAAGAACTGACGAGAATGTTCGGTTTCGAGAGTGAAGAGGATAGTGATGGGTTGCTGAAAGCGACGGCAGGGAAAAGGAAAAAGTACGCTTTTCAGCCAAAATGGCTAGCGCACTTCCCGTGGTTATGATATGAGAGACAAGCCATGGTGTGTGAATATTGCAGGAAATGTGGCCCTTGCGTTGCAGGCAGAACACAATGTGTTATGTCTATGCAGCAGTAAAAAGTTATACAAAAAGAAGACAATGCTCTTCAAGTTTTTGAGTTACACCTCTGAATTAATGCTGCTGTCACTTTAAGTTGAATTGAATAAATGATGCACAGTTAGTTTAGTTAAGAATGTTGTCTATGCAGCAGTAAAAAGTTGTACAAATAGAAGGCAATGAAATTGCACATTAACATATTTTGCAAATATCAAGTTTGGGTCATTGTCAGTCTTTACACCAAGGTAAAACTATGGTATGCAAATTAACACAATTATGATCATGATAAGGTCATGTATTAATACCACGCTATACAAAGAAAAAGGTGGCACTACCCAATTTGTGGTGGCGTCACCAACTGAACACGTAGGTGGCACCAGTGCTACCTGTGAAAAAGTTAGTCTGGAGCCCTGGTGAACAGCGATAGGTGAAGATGGTCTCACTTGAAGCTAACCGGTGCTTTATTAAGAGCAACCAATATGTAAACAGCCAGAATGTTTGGAAAGGGTTAGTTTCAGTTAGAACCGCACTTCAGATCTTCATTGTGGAAAGATGTTGGGTTCAGTTGGAATGAGAGACTGAGTCAATGGCTGGACCCTATTTTCGTCACTGGTCTACTCAACAAGTGGCAAAGTTCCATGGTCACAGACTGTTGCATTTTTCTTGGCTGCTTCCGATTTCCGATTTTTTATTTATTTTTTTGTTTCTGTGACCTGCTGACACCAATTTTGCCAGTTTCGATTTTTTTCTAAAACTGTACTTGACAGAATATAAAAATGTAACAGTCAAGTTTTTTTCAAACTTGTCTGCTGAGCTTTGTCTGAAATATCTCAGACTTGTTGCGCAACAGCAGTTGAAGGATAGGAGA
This sequence comes from Aulostomus chinensis, assembly GCF_037954235.1. Lineage (NCBI taxonomy): Eukaryota > Metazoa > Chordata > Actinopteri > Syngnathiformes > Aulostomidae > Aulostomus > Aulostomus chinensis. Next base: position 15,485,676 of record NC_141329.1, on the reverse strand, counting down.
GGCTGTTGGCTAGTGCATGGCTCCAAGCTCTGCCTAGTAGCCTTAGCGTCTTTCCCTTTGATAGCTTCCTCAAGCTGGGCAGGCTCAACAAGGGTGATGGAGTCTTAAGAGTCTGATTTGGTTTGTGTTCAGGATGTTAATTGTGGCTCCCCCACGTAACATTTTGGCCTTAAATGCTTTACAAACTGCAAGCTCCTAAATACTCACAGTTATGAACTACCACACTGACCCCAAATTTCCAACAGGCACAGTTGCGCTGCATTCTGGCCGCAATGCCAGTCACATAGGTCATCCACACGGCTGCAATTCCCAGCTTCCCAACCGGCCTTATTAACTTGCTATGGTCCTGCTAATTTGGTTGTTTCCTCTTGATTTTTCCTCTTGATGTTGCCTCTTGCACTCACAGTATGTCTTATATTGTATCCTTTTCAGGTCTGTTTTTGATCAGAACACTGCACATGGTGTTTTATGTTGAAAATTGACCCAATATACTATGCCATTAGTGTGAAGATTTCCAGTCTGGTTCAGTTTGGTCTCTGCAGATTGATGTGCTTTCTCATTGTCGTCGTTGTCGTCATCCTCCGCTTTATCCGGTTGGTCCGGGTCGCGGGGGTAGCAGCCTCAGCAAGGAAGCCCAGACTGTCCTCTCCCCAGCCACTTCCACCAGCTCTTCCGGGGGAATCCTGAGGCGTTCCCAGGCCAGCCAAGAGATGTAATCTCTCCAGCATGTCCTGGGTTGGCCTCGAGGCCTCTTCCCGGTTGGACATGCCTGGAACACCTCCCAAGGGAGGCGTCCAGGAGGCATCCTCACCAGATGCCCGAACCACTTCAACTGACTCCTCTTGACATGGAGGAGCAGCGGCTCTACTCAGAGCACCTCCCGAATGACTGAGCTTCTCACCCTATCTCTAAGGAACAGCCCAGCCACCCAGCAGAGGAAACTCATTTTGGCTGCTTGTATTCGCGATCTCGTTCTTTCGGTCAATATTCAAAGCTCATGACCATAGGTGAGGGTTGGAACATAGATTGACCGGTAATTCCAGAGCCTCGCCTTTTGGCTAAGCTCCCTCTTCACCACAATGGACTGATTTAGCACCCGCATTGCTGCGGATGCCACCCCAATCCGCCTGTCAATCTCCCGCTCCATCCTACCCTCACTCATGAACAAGACCCCGAGATACCTAAACTCCTCCACCTGACATGCACCTGATGTCCATTGACGTGCTGTCTGTTAAAAATAAACCATTCCTGCTAAAGCAGTGTGCTACGACGAGTGATTGGTTGGGAATCTGACTTCGACAAGTCACCAGTCTGGCTGGTCACGCTGAAAACTGTCCGAAGGCAGTTGCTGATGGGACAGCACATCAGTAACTGATTTTCACACTGAAAAATGCGTATCAACGCGGGTTTTTGGACCCGTGTTTGCTCTGCATTAGGGTGCAGTCAAGTTTCCAGAAGACCCGGGTCTGTCTTTCTGTGTTTTTCTCTCTCGTACTTCATCATGCTGACGTCATCATTACACATAAACATGCACCGAAACACTGAGAGGTAAACAAATGACAACAAGGACATTGTCGAGTCAAGTGTTGTCGTTGCATGCGTTGCAATGGTGTCTCTTTTGCAAAGCATATAAACTAGGCGCAAATTGGAAAATGTCCGAGTGCCATTGCAGTGAAGGAGGATGGAGTTTTCAGCTAAACTGGAAGGGAGCCGAAGAAGCTACAGGCGAAGCCTGACAGGCGGCTCAGTGACAAAATCAGGATGTGACAGGAAGGTCACATTAAACCTTAGACGACACGGGTTGCCTTTTTCACACTGCAGGCGAGCTGAGTCAAGCTGCTAAATACAGGGTCGCTTGGCAAATCAGTCGATGCGGGTCGAAATGCCAATCGACCCTTTCAGAGTGCCCTAAAACCCATGTTGACCCGTGTTTTTGGTGCAGTGTGGAAGGGGCTTAATATTTGTGGGAAAGCAAGGGCAGGAGGAAGCAACATATTTAAAATGGTCTATAAATGGACAAAACAAATTGGATCAATTGGCTTAAATTAGGGCGGCACAGTTGTGCAGTGGTTAGCACTGTCGCATCACAGCAAGAAGGTTCCAGTTTCAAGCCCTGGCTTGAGCACAGTGCGGAGTTTGCATGTTCTCCCTGTGCCTGCGTGAGTTCTCCTCGGGTACTCTGGCTTCCTCCCACAGTCCAAAGACATGTAAATGGGGACTAGGCAAATCGGATACTCTAAATTTGGCTGTCAGAGTGAGTGGTTGTCTTTCGATATGTGTTTGAATTCGATATGTGATGGATCGGTGACCTGTCCAGGGTGTACCCCGCCTCTTGCCTGAGGGCAGCTGGGCCCCCGCGACCTTTTAACAGGATAAATTTTGGAAAATGGTTGGCTGGATGGATGAAATGGTGTCTGAGCATCAAGCAGACAATCTTGAAGTGTAGGTTAGAAGAACCACATGATCAGAGTAACTTTCCCATCCATTGTGGCTACAAAGAACAAAGGCAAGTGGGTTCCATTAATATCCCCACTTTTCCATGATACACATCTTTTTACATCATGCCAGGGTCTCAGGCCACGTGGCCTAAGGAGAAATTAAACTAATGAAACGTATCTAGTAATTAGCCAACATCAGTTCATCTCCCAGCTGAGCTCAGTGCTATATAACAGTACTTACTTACTTAGATTGTACTTTTCTAACTTGGCAGTATTGAAAGCATTTTACAGTTTTACCTCAATCACACACTGATGGGGGGAACATTGTCATGGAAGGTGCTGACTTACCCATCAGGTACAGTTAGGGGTTCAGTGTCTTGATCAGATAAGTGACGCTTTGGCTTTTAGATAGCCATTCTACCTCTGAGTTATACCCAATTAAACCCCCAGTTATCCTTCCGAGCCTCATTTAATCAATGCTGGTGAAAGATGGGTTTGCTATGAGTGCATGTTGGGAGCAGAGAAGAATCCCTGATGTATTGATGGATGAAAATCACTAATATTAACCATACATGCAGTTCTGTTCAGTATTTCAAACCCTTAGTATAGACAGCATGACAGTGTTTAGTTGACTATGTTACCAAAATATTTGGTAAAACAAATAGTGAAGCACATATAAGGTTCTGATGTGTGACTGTGATGCTATTGTTTTTTGGATGTTGTCATTTCATGTTTTTGTTGTAAAGCACTCTACTGGTAAATGCACAGGTTGCAGTGCAATTTTTGGTGAACTGTAAATTAGGGTTGTCAAAACTATGGATACCTGGATATTATTCAATACTAAACATTAGTATTTGGATAAGATACTCATTTGCAAAAGTATTGATACCAACGCTGCTGTCTTTGCCTGCAGTTGACACACAGTTTCACTCAGCACCGCCGCACACACATCTTCTTTGCCCCTCTTTGCTCCTCCCCTTACTAGAAACTCAGCATGTGTATGACAGAGCTGGCAAAACATGGCGCATGCCGCTGCTGGACCTTCATGACAAGTTTTGGTCGAAAATGTCATAAGCAAAAGCATAGTATGGAAATATTGTGTGTGAGGCAAACAGTCAGGGGGATGTCAAAGAAATCAACAGGCCTGTTTGCAAGCACTGTTACAAGGCAGTGGTGACAAAGACAAGTAGCACAAGCAACTTGACAAAACACCTGAAAGACAGAAATCCCACTTTTTACATTGAATTGCAAGAGGTCAGTAAAGCTCCCATATCAACAACATTGAAGTATTAAGCATTATTATGAACAGCGCTCTCAAGTTTGCATTCTCTATGGGCGTGAGATGTGAGAACGGGGGAGTTAGATCATAGATGTGTTGTATCATTGTAGACTATTCATTGATAACTACTTTTCCGAGCATCAGCTAGGCTATATGCCATATATCGACCTATACTTCGTCATGATTGAATGTGAAATTTAAGGGTGAGAAACACATAGTCATGCATGTGAAGTGGCTGAAATGCGTGTCACATGGCGAATGTGTGAGACTTGGGAGCCCTGAATAATGATGAATGCTGACAGACGCGCACCTCAGCATCAGCCACTTAATTAACCAATGTCTTGTAATGATGTTTTTTGTCTGTTATTTATTGTTTGTATTTTCTAGATGTTATTAAAACATTTTTATGCCTATTATTATTTGTCATTTTTTCCCTATGTATCAAAAATGGTTTGGAGTATCAAGTTTTTCCCTTGGTATTGGTATCGAATATTGAAATTCTTGTATCGTGACAACCCTATGAGCAACTTCACAACACCTGAAAGACAGACACCCCACTCTTTACAGCGAATTGCGCGAGGTCAGTAAAGCTCCCATTTCAACATGGAAATATTAAGCATTATTATGATCAGTGCTCTCAAGTTTGCATTCTCCCTGGGCGTGAGATGTGAGAATGGGGGAGTTAGATCATAGATGTCTGGGTTTCCTGCAGCACTTTGCAGCCAGGGCAGCTGCCTAAGCAGCAATCGCCTGCTGCCTTAACTAACATCTTAAAAAAAAAAAAAAAAAAAAAGATTTTGTTTTTATTTTATTCTTTCCTGCTTTCTTCCTTTCATTACAAACCATGACCAACACCAGTCTCACTTCTCAGAAGAACGCTTTAAAAAAAGTATCAAATTCGAAAAGAATCAGTGTTTAAAATCTTTAAATACAGTAGGTCTATGTGGTACCCCTGGAAGTTGGATAACCGACCGAGCCGACTTTTTCTTCTATTTAATATAATAGTTTTTTTTTTATATTTAGTGTTTAATAAATAATTGTTCAATGTAGTGCAGAGTCTCTTGTCTTGTCAGCATCACCCACGCGCAACAACGCGTACCCCCGTCACACCGCCTTAACTAACATCTTTTTTTTTAAAAAGATTTTGGTCTTGTTATTCTGTCCTGGTTTCTTCCTTTCTTCAAAAAGATTTATGTGGGAACCCTGTACTGTATGTGTTATATTGTTGTGTTGTAGGCTATACATTGACGACTACTTTTCCTAGCATCAGCTAGGCTACATGCTATATACCGACATATACTTCACCATGACCAAATGTGATATTGTCTATATACTGACATATACTTCACCATGACCCAATGTGATATTTAAGGGTGAGAAACGCATAGTCATGCGTATGAGGTTGCTGAAATGCGTGTGGTATCATATCGAATAATGAAATTCTAGTATTGTGACAACCCAACTGTAAATAGACAAAATACCTTCAAACTGCAGAAGCTGGGCAGTTTTTCTTTTCAATAATGTTTTAATCTATTGTGCTTGTATTGCCACTGCTTTACACCTCGTTTTGTTTCTCAGTTCTAACTTCAAGCCCAGGAACGTAGCCACTGTGAATCTAAACAGAATGGAGCTGGGAGTACAGTATGAGAGTTGTTGTTAATCATCTGTGTATTGAGTTCTCATTTCTGTGTGTCTTAGAGAAAGATGCATTGAGAACAGAAACCAGAGTTTAGCTGTCATTAGTATAACTTACTACACATTACAGCACTTACAGCACATCTGGGACTAGTAGTGTCCCATAGTGTCATTGAGAGCCACTGAATATACCAAATTCCAGCTGAGCACATTTTGATGACAGGCTAGACATCAGCACATTTTCCAAACCCCCGAATAGCAGACAGCATTTTCTAATTCATCACTTAAAACAATTGTCATAGAAACTGGGATGAAAATGGAAAATAATTTCTACCACTGAAGTTTAAGAGTGGACATTCTCCACCCTTCTTTCCCCACCTACACAGTATTAATCAGGTCAGTTTTTACTAACGGGGTCCAAAACCTAACATCTGTATTATTCCCAGTTCAGCTTAATTTTCACCTCATCCAAACTAATTTTTGTGTCTCGCAGCTTTACCAGCAGGGTAGACTCTGCCAACTTGGAGGGGAATTCTGTGAGCTGGAGGTATTTGCCAAAGTACTACGGGCTTCAGACAAAAGGTAAGACATGGGATAAACTGACACATAAGTTGTGAGAAATAGTCCTAGAGCGTCTTTTATTTAAATGTGCTTGTTTCACTCGAGGGAAGCCTGGCATTAAACAGGTTCCAAGACTAAATTATTAAATACCATAGTATCACTAGTCTATTCCCAAAGATATGTACATCACAGCTAATTGCAGAGTTGACAGATTGTGCTTATTGTGACAATGCGGACCAAAAATCTATATATAGGAGTAAACTTTGGGGGAAAAAAAGGTGAAATTCAGAGTCATCACACTGTATTGTGAGTGATAGTTGGAGGCTCTGGAGTTGAGGCCTTCACAAAAGTCTTGACTGCTTGAACCTATTTATGTTTCTGCAATAACTCAACATGATGTATTGCATCCAAACAAAATTACAGCACAACAAATGTGCAGAAAATTCAAAGTGTTCAATAATGACATAAAACATACTTAAGCATATGACATGTACCAGGAGGAGTTTATCAATAAGACATGAAGAAAATGTAAAACTGTATCAGTGTGTGACTGTTCAAAAAACAAGGGGAACACTGAAATCAGACATCCAAGATCTCAATGAATGAAATATTCCAGTTAAAAATCCTGATTGATTACATGATGTAATGTGTTGAAAACAAAATCAGTAACCCATTGAAGACTGGATTCAGGTATGCTCTAAATCTAAGTGGAAAAATGAGATCACAGACTAATCCAACTTGTCTCAGAAGTGTATATGGCCTTAACATGACTGTATGCACTCCCTACAACACATGGGCATGCTCCTGATTAGACGATGAATGGTCTCCTGGGGGATCTCCTTACAGACCTGCATCAGGGCACCAGTCAGCTCCTGGATGGTCTATAGTGCACCATGACAGCAGTGGATGCAACAATCCATGATGCCCAAGAGGTGCTCAGTTGGATTCAGGTCTGAGGAATGAGGAGGTCAGTCAGTAGCATCAATGCCTTTGTCATCCAGGAACTGTTGACACACTCCAGCCACATGACACCAGGCATTTTCATGGACCAGAAGGAATGCAGGGCCCAATGCACCAGCATATGATCTAACAGTGGGTTTGGGGATCTCACCCTGGTACCTACCAACAGTCATGGAGACCACTGATGTGCTTCCCCAGACCTTCACTGACCACCGGCAGCCGGTCATGCTGGAAGATGTTGCCATCAGCAGAACATTCTCCAGACTCTCACGTTAGCCACATGTGTTCTTTGTGAACCTGTTATCATCTGTGAAGAGAACAGGGTGCCAGTGGTGAATCTAGCAATTCGTGTATTCTCTGGTAAATGCCAGTCTGCATGGTGCTGGGGCTTGAGCACAGGCCCCACTGGTGGATTTCCGGCCCTCATACCACCCTCACGGAATCTGTTTCTGACAGAAACATGCACACGATTGTCCTGCTGGGGGTCATTTTATAGGGCTCTGGTAGTGCTCCTCCTGTTCCTCCTTGTTAGAAGGAGCAGATAGCAGTCCTGCTCCTGGGTTGTTGCCCTCTTATGGCCCCCTCCACCACTCTTGTGGTTCTGGCTTGTGTCCTGGTATGTCCTTCATGCTCATAAAACTGTGCTAGGAAACACATGAAACCTTCTGGCCATAGTGCACAGGGTTTCCTTTAGATCAGTGATCCTCAGTTGGTGGCCCCTGGGCTACATCCAGCCCACTGGCCACCTATTTGTGGCCCCCGAACTGTTATTCCTTCACTGTGTGTTTTGGTTGGGTCAGCTTGTCAAGGCAGAGTGGCCATAGGGAGGTGCGGTAGGTTTCCTGAATGGCTGGTCTGGCCGAAGCATTTTTTTGTTGTTGTTGTTGTTTTTTTGCCCCAAACGCTGCCTTTATATTAAACCCTGCCCTCGAGGCTGCAGCACATACAGACAGGTGCATGATAATCCACAAGGGACCACACTTACACTTCACTCGCACCTCCACCCGCTGGGACGCAATGTACTGGCCGGGACTTGTCTTTTATGCCAATTATACATAGACAGATAGATAGCCTCTTGCTGGGTAACTCAGAGTTCACTGCTGTTAGTGCAATTTTTTAATTTTTTAATTTTTTCAATCAGTTTGTGAAACTGAAAGGGACATTTGGTTTGATTTTCACATCTATGTTGGTTTGCAATTCCTGAGATGCTTGATACACCATAGGACAGGAATACATTTTTACTTCTTCCTTGTGTATCTTTGTCTTTAAGTTGAAAAAGAAAAGTGTTCTCAACCCCCTCCTGACATAAGTTTTGGAGTCATGACAGGGGTCATGTTTTGTTTTATTCAACTATTTATTTTATGTCAAATTGGAAATGACATTTTATTTTAGTTAGAATTTTTGTTGTTGTGTTGAATGAAAAGGGCATTTTGTTTTGAATATTACAATATTATCGCTTGTGGCCTGACCGACCTCAATAAATGGACCTTGCAACTCATTGAAAAAAAATCTTTGTGGCCCTTTTTAAGATTTGTATTTGAGTACCTGTTATATCCGAAAAAGGGTCCAAAGAAGACGCTGCACAATGTTGTAGCATTCACATGCTTTACTCTTGCGCAACAACAACAACCCAACAGGTTCAATCAATCAATCACGAGCTCTCAGCAAGGTGCAGTATAACAACAGCAGCACCACCGAACAGCAGCAACCTATAACACAACATCTATAACACTTCACGCAACTATGTAATGCTTAGTGTATGGACATAACATCAACCCCCCTCCAAAAAAAAAAAAAGAGTTCAGACATGGAAAGTTGAAACAAAATCCATTTTCTGTGGTGATGGTTCCTGGGAGGCCCCAGCGTGAAAAGAGACTCCAGGAAGTCAATGATGACTTGAGAAGTGACAGTGTCAGTAGTGGTGAGTTCAGGCCATTTAGAGGGCAGGTCATAGACAATCACCAAATAGTGCTGGTGGGGAACCCCATGAATCTTGCCACAAAACATCCAACTGCAGGTGTTCCAAGGGGCAGGGGGTAAGGAAAGAGGCTGCAGGGGTGGAGGTGCTTGGTGGCCAGTCTTGCCACTCATGAGGCAGGCAGAACAGTCCTTGACTAGGGCCTTGATCTCCTTGTCTATTCCTGGCCACTGCACCAGGCCTCTGCATCACCGTTTTAGCTTTACAGTGCCTCGATGGCCTTCATGTGCCATAGCCAACACACCTGCACACAGAGCATCTGGGACCACCGTGCAAAGCCCACGTGCCACACAGGTATCGTTCCAGCAGGAGAGCTCCTGCTTGACTCAGGAGAACCCAATCAGCTCCTCTGGAACCTTGTGAGGCCAGCCATCCCGGATATAGGTGAGGACCTTTGAGAGGACAGGGTCTGCCTCAGAAGGGTCTTTCAGCTCCTACAGTGACACAATTGCTTTTAAAGGTGAATGCAGCATCTGAATCATGTTGATCCTTACAGTCTCTGTGTCCATGTGTGGGACTGGGCCGGCGACAGAGCGAGAAAGAACCACATTCTGCCTGCCTGGCGTGAACTGCAAATCAAAGTTGTACTGGCGGAGGTAGACAGACCAGCGGTGCAGCCTCAGGGGTCTGTGGCCTGTCCCAGATTTGGACAGCAGTGTTGTCAAGACCTGGTGATCAGTGCAGATGGTGAAACGGTGGCTGTAGAGGTAGAAGTACCACAGTTCACAAGCCCAGATGCAGACTAACGCCTCACGTCCTCAAAGAATACCGCTGCTCAGTCAGGGTGAGGGCATGGGGTGCAAAAGCAATGGGCTTCTCCACGTCATCCTGGGTCTGAGACAGCACCACCCCTAATGCTTTCGCAGATGCATCACACGTCACAAAGGTAGGGCTGGATATGTCAAAGTGCGCCAACACTGGTGGCGAGGTCAGCTGGGCTTTGAGGCTGTGCACAGCATCCCTGCAGGCCTGAGACCACACCCATGGCTCGTCCTTATGGAGAAGCTCACGCAGGGGGCTGTAGTCCCTGAGTGGGGAAGGAAACTCAGATAGTAGCCTGTCATGGCAAAAAACAAGGCAACTTTGGCGGCTAAGCTGGACTCGGGCTTGGCCCGAATGGCGTCCACGTTGGACTGGAGTGGGGTCATGCTGCTTGCTGACAGCTGAAAACCCACAGACTCAACAGATGGGGCAGAGAGGACACATTTCTCTGCGTTGGGAGTCAGTTTGTGCTTGGAAAGGGCCGTAAAGACCATGGTGAGTCACTCGTCATGGACATCAGTAGTCAGCCCATGCACCACAATGTTGTCCAGATAAATGGCCACGCCTGGTATGCCAGCCAGCACTGAGGCCATGACCTTCTCACGAGCTGGAAGACACTGCACAGACCTGGTAGACCCAAACGAGTGGTGAGGGTTTGCTGGGAACGCTGGGTGGACGAACCTGTCAGGATGATCTTCAACTCCCACCAGAGCTTTGACTGCATCCCGGGGGCAGTGGGGGACATGGACTCTGAATAGACCATGTTCCGCTCTGCCATTGTCAAGGTGGCTAGTGTGAGCTGCAGCCATAAGGCTGCTGGGGCCGGTCGCGGTGGTAATCCCCGAACCCACTGGTGGACACCAGAGGTGAGGGCTGAAGAAGGAGGCCTACAGGGCGTGGCTGGTCTGTGGGTCTCCAGAGGATTTGAAGAAGACTTACGACCGTGTTCTCAGGAGCACCCGTTTGGGGGCACTCCTGGAGTATGGGGTGGATGGCCCCCGATGAGCAGAGGACAACAAGGCAAGATGAATTTCCAACTTGTTTTGGATTATGTCTGGTAATTTAGCAAAGTGAGAGGACGAAAGACATTAGCCCTTTAAAGAGAGAGTGAATGGCACAGCTGGCAATACTTACCTATGTTTACTAGTCGTAGAATAAAAGCAACAGAGAGAAATCATGACAGTGTTTGTTCCGAACAAACGAAACTAGAATACCAAAGACATGAATTTGTTTCATGCAGCAGTAATATTATATCTCTGAGCTTTTAATATGGTCAAACGTTGTAAAAATATGATCTAAATGTGGCAAACAGGGCAGCACTGCATTTGTGGGAGACTTGAGGGTGAAAAAACTTATAAAACCAATTAGCATTTTCATCACAAAGTAAGGGCTCAGAGGTAGAGAGGCTTTCTACCAACCAAAGGGTCACTGGTTCGAGCCTCACTTCACTTGGTGACAATGTTGAAGTATCCTTGAGCAAGATACAGATCCCCTAATTGCTCCTGATGGCACTGCTACTGACTGGTGACCCGTCCAGGGTGTACCATATCTCTTGCTCAATGTCAGTTAGGATGGGCTCCAGCCCCCCCCCCCTTCCCCGTGACCCTTAACATAATAATCAGTAGAAAATGGATGGATGGATGTATCTTAAGACTAAGACTCAATTAAAAATAGCTGCCAAAATCAATACTCCTCAGGCAGGAGAAACCCAATGATGCAGAGGAGGAGGATGAACAGTCATGTATCTGTTTTCCAATGTGGCACTTCTGGGGCAAGTTTGGAGCCAGTGCCTAAATGGGAACCCGGGGCCTCATGTATCAACGAGGTTTACTCAAGAAAAACTTGCGTACGGCAGGATCGGCGTTCACGTTCAGATGTATCAACGTGAAAAGTTCGTCGATTCTTGCGCTGTTTCACGCCAACTCTGGAGGTGCTGTAGAAGTTGGCGGAGAGCCGATTCTTGCGTTAACTGCACTTTGGTCCGTTGGCGACACCCTGTGGTGGCGTTTGGTGACTGACATTATTTAACAACTGCACATACATTGGGTGCAAAAAGCCCAACACACAAAACCAAACACCTGTTGGTATTACTTAAGCGGCTATAAAAGATCCTTCACGATTGTGCTGAATGTGCAACTTTCAACAATGGCTGCACTTGCGCTGTCGGAGGATGTGGCAAACGGTGCAATAAGACGGGAGCGACATTTCAGGGAGTGGGAGGATCTGCTGCACAATTCAGCTGAGTTGCTGATGAGCCGGTTCCGGCTACAGCAAGCCATCCTCCTGCAAATTTGTGAGGAGCTGCGACTGGCGCTCCAGCGCCGACACTGGTGCTGAGCACGCTCAGCTTCTTAGCTACTGGCTCCTTCCAGCAGGAGATGGCAGATCGTTCCGCAGTGAGCCAGTCGACCATCAGCCAGGCCATGCCCTTGGTGGTGGACCTGATCATCTGCCTCTCCCGCAGGTACATTAAATTCCCTTCCGGTGCGGTTGAACAGGCCAATATTAAAGTGCAATTTGCAGCAATAGCCAGACTCTCTCATGTAATCTGAGCCATTGGCTGGACTCGTGTTGCCATAAAAGCGCCGTCCCATAAGGAATGCACTTACTTTCATCGTAAGAGTTTCCACTCCATCAATGTGCAGATCATCGATGCACAGAGGCTGGAGGGATGGACACCGATTCCAGCCGGGCAGCCGTCCTCGTACACCAGAATTTCATTTCCACAATGTGAATGGATAAGAAGCTACTACACGATTCATGAAGCCATATTCATTTATTTTGTCCACTAAACATTCCAGAACATTTATCAGGCGGTCGAGCTGCTCATTGATCCCCGTTATTCCCCTAATAATGTCCTCCTGCGACTGCAGGACAGCCTGTGTGAGGACCCTCCCACTGGGTCCGGGTGGGCTGGAGGACCATCCGCCGCTTGTCGGCCGGGTGCTGGTGCTGGGGCCGGGGGACGGGGAGGCCCGAATGCTGCTGGTCCTGACTGATGAATCTGAGCAGCCGGACGGGCTGCAGGGGTGCTGCACGTTGGCGGCATGGCTGATGGATGAGTGTCTGTTAAACATTAAACATATTGGTTTATTTAAATGGATGATTCTGTGTATTTGTTGCATTTACATCTGTGGCAAAGCATGTGGCAATGTTGCGTAAGAAATGGAGTTGCCACTTACCCTCCAGGCTCTTGGAGTCAGCCTGGATGGCGGTGACCATCCCCCCATAGAGGTGCTGCCCATGACTGCCGCCACCTGCTGCTCAAATTCCGTCAGGTGCCCCTCTCCCTGACCCTCACCTGTATGGCCGGCACTACTCCGGAGGGCAGCTGTATGCCACTTGACCTCCACCTTGAGGTCCTGTTAGTGCCATTTTCCATATTGTTATTTAAATTTAGATTGAAGCCAATTGATTATTGTAGTTCTTGTATTTGGTGATTGCGCTGTGTTGAATTTAGTCATACGTTTAGCTTGCATTGTTTAGGAAGTTGGAATTGCAGACTTGCATTAGAAATAGAGATAGGAAATCTTTCAGAGCCCTAGCAGTGGTGCAAGGTTATGACGTAGTTATGCTCACGCAGGTTTAGTGAGGAAAACTGTGCTTTGTATCACTTTGATCATTCAGTAAAGAATGGAGCAAACACTTCTACCGTCGTCATAAAACTTCAAACATGTAGTGACTCGTTCTTTCCGTCATTAGAAATGGTTAAGGTATATGAACATGATGATAACACTGGTGATTAAAAGGGAACTTTTGCCAATAACGGGTCCAACCACTTTTTTTTTTTTTTTTAATCTCCGTGGGGGTTCGTTGCTCCCAACCCACCGCGTTCACCCTCTCGCACTTCTTATCCCACTCACAAAGTTTATTGTTTATACTGACACCACTGGACAGGCTGTCCCCCTATTACCAGCACCTCCAGCTCGCATGCCGTGAACCTCTTTTTCTTTGACATTATTTTGCGGGCGCCGACAGCGGAGACCCTATTTAAATTAATTTGCGTATTTATACGTGGGCGTAACGTGGGAGGGCCCGGTCGCTCCAACATCTACACTCAATTCCAGGCTGATTGGGATGTATCAAGGAAACGTGCACGGATTCCGGCGCCCGCACATATTGATACATTAGGATTTTTTTGTGCATACGCAACTTTTGTGATTCTTGCAACCGCAGGTTTTTAGTATGAGATCCACGCAAGTATTGATACATGAGGCCCCAGTTCTTTCTGTTTCCATGGTCAAAAAACTGGCCTCTGGCTATAAAAACTGGTTGCAAGCCGGCACCAACTCTGCACTGGTCTAAAACTAAGGACCCCTTCAGTCTGGGGGCATGGGTTGAGGTTTTCATGACCAAAAAGTCCAACCAAAAATTAACGACTGCCTTTTTTTAAAAAACACATACATTTTGTTTCTTCTGGAAAAGAAGCAAATAGGAATGGACTTAAGAAAGAAGTAGCTGTGGTTTGTGGAGGAGATTAATGGCCTAATGCAGCTTGGTTGTCCTCTGAGGCACAGAACAAGTTGGAGGGTGCCTCAAGGACTAAGCCAATTTTTGAGGTGAAACAGCTAGAGATGGTTGCAGTGGGGTTACTGGACCCTTGACCAAATCAGCAACAAACAAGAAGCTTAAAAAAAAAAAAGAGTATGTAGATTAAAATCGGGACAGTGGGCAGAGTAGCAATATTTGGCCACACAAAAATCTACTTTTAAAGGTCCCAGACGCTGTCCTTAAAGGATACAGGCCAGCATGGCCATCATATTTTGTTTTTTGTAATTTGCAGCATTTCTTGTTATTTTCATCATATCTTTTTATGTACATTGTGGTGCTTTCCTTTGCTTCTAACTCAACTTGAAATCACCCATTTCATAGACTTATTAAATTAATATGTGTGTAACAGTATATATTAAGTGGCTAGCAGAAGGCTAAGGCTAACAGACGTTAACATTAACATCCCGTATTCAGTGTGTTAAGAAACGAAACATACTAAATACTTGTTTCTTCTGGATTGTAAACACTGGTAAAAGCATTGACAACAAGCAGTAAAAATTTATTGGGGCAGTGCTGTTTCCATCTTAATGAAGGCTTCTTAAGCCAGAAACTACTCTATCATCAGTATGAGGTCGTCTGCAATTGTTGATATTGTCCTTGAGAATTCTTCTTCCTCCTTTTCTGTTCTTTTTCAGTAGCCTAGGCTCTAATGATACATTGCTGTCTCTCACTGGTGGAGCACAAGATTTGCTACCGCCATTACTGGGAAATTTGAGACATTTGGAGCCGTGTCATGATGTAGTTCTATTGTGGCTGTAGCCATTGGAAAAGAATACTCGTCGTTAAAAAGTTTGCAGGTAGAAAAGTAATAAAGCAGCTCTATCACCAGCCCAGAAGTAGCACAGGTTCATCTTGGTGAAAAAGTAGTAAGGGACAAGCCCCTGCATGGCATCAAGAAATCTAAACCGTCCAAACTAAGGCTGGACAGAAAGACCGCACAGGAGCATGCACTAAGATTGATAGAGGCCTACTACACCTAACTGAACCCTTGCTGCATGCCTAACACTAACCCCTGAGACTGTTCAGCACATAGTAGCAAGGTGCAAGATGCATTTGGTAAGAGCATACATGGAACACCATAACCAAATGGCTGGCATAGTGTCCAGGAACATCTGGGCCTAAAAACTGGTCTGATAAGGTTCTGTGGGACTTCCAGATTTATACTTAGAAACTGGTGATGCCTAATAAACTGGACATTGGGTTGATGGAGAAACAACAAAAGAAGGTCGTGGTGATAGATGTAACAATGCAGAGCAACAGCAACATCAAGAAGGAACACAAGAAACTCAGTAAAAATTCCAAGGGCTGAAAGCTTTAGAGGTAGAGAAGATGTGGGGAGTAAAGTGCCACTGGTCATCAGAGCAGAGCAGACTGCAGTATAATACACACACACAGATATATATATATATATATATAATACAAAAGCAGGAGGTATCAGGATTGTTAGTGACTGACTGGCCAAATGTTTGGGATTTCTGTTGTTCAGACAATTGATAGATGGCTTTCAAAATGGTTTAAGTGTAACTATCGATTTACAAATCACTTTTGATCAGTCCTCATAGTTAGGTCTTAGGTTGGACTGACATGCTCCATTCTTTCTTCTCTCCCCTTACAGACACCTTCTGCACCACTGCTTCCAGGCCCTAATGGACCATGGTGTGAAAGTTGCCTCAGTTCTGGCTAACTCTTTCAGCCGCCGCTGCTCCTACATTGCAGAATCTGACACTCATGTAAAAGAGAAGGCCATACAGTTTGGCTTTGTGCTGGGTAAGTAAAACCTTTTATTCCTTCCATAACATAACAAACGATTTGAGAAATGCATCAGGATGCAGACCTAAATGTAGTTGGATTTTTATAATTCTTAAAAAAAATTATCCTCACAAATAAAAATTGATAGAGCTACCGCTAGATCATGGTGTATAGTAAGTCCTGGCTAAGTTTCTTAAAGTGACAAATTTTCAACGGAGCCTTGTCAATTGTCAATTATGGGTTCAAAGCCAATTATTGTAGACTCCATTTCAATTTAGATAGGTTAAAGTTGCATTTTGTTGTCCTCTACTGATCCAGGTACTAAAATATAGGACACTGGTGCATTCTGATATGTTGAAGTGTCATTGCACGTAAACAATTATGACGTTCACCAGTTGACTTCAAAATGTCCTCATCGATGGCTGATGATCTCAGAATGGTAGCATATAAAACTCTATGGGAATGCTTATGAATTAGAACTGTGATCAGTTTAATTTTGACGGGTTGATTTGTGCAGTGGAGCCTAACCCATCCATCCATCCATCCACCCATTTTCCACCTGTAGCCTTTGGGTGACAGGCAGGGTACACCCTGGACGGGTTGCCAGTCTGGAACCTAACAAATACCAATAATTATTTGACTGGCCTTAGTGACCCTGTTGTCACATACAGTGTTGCATTTTTTGTATGCCTGTTGGAGATATGCAATTAGGCTGTGTGCAGAGTGAAGTTAGCTAAACATTGTTAACCATCAAGCCTGAGAGATTGGTAAGCAAGCTGAAGAATCTTTTGAATTTTGCTTTGAGAGACAAATTTTTCATCAATTCAGCTTGAACTTGTCATGGTTTTACAGATAAAGGAATAAAACAAAACTTATCAAATGTCAAAATAATCTGGTGGGTCAGTCCACCGGTCTAGGTCACAGTGACTCTTCAAAACAGCTGTCTAGTTGTAACTCAACAACTTCATGTAAATGTCTAATAGGGTGAAATAGCCAAGTAATAATATTGTATCTTCAAAAGGTCATGTCAGCTTAACTTGTGACACCAGAATGTTCTTAAAAAAACACCTAAGTGACAAATGAACAACATATATTTAAAACTAGGGTTGTCCCCATTCCAGAAATTTGATAGTCAGTAGTCAGTAGTGGTCAGTATCATTTAATTGACATGATTCTTGATACAAAGAAAACAGTCTGCATCAGAGATTTTCAAAGTATGAAGCTGGTCTCAGCATTGGGGCTCCAGACACTTTCAGAGGACACAGAATGAAGAATATTAGTTATTCAAATATATCATGCAGCATAGCTAAATGAGTGTGATTTGGTGAAAGATACAGCAGTTTTGGGTAAGTTTTACTGTTATTCTTTGTTTCCAGCAGTCAGAAACTAATAAGTGACTCAAGACATGCTTATTCATGTGTTTGAGGTCAGCTGAAGTAATGTAATAAGGCCAGTTTTGCTAAATTGTTAACTTTCTATGGGATCAAATAACATAATAATGATCCTGCATTGGTACCCATAAACTAGTAATATTGTACACACTATAACACACACTGGACAGACATGATTCAATTGTACCCCATGCTGTAGGTTCACTTGTTGGCTTAATATACAGAGAGTAAGCAAATAAAAGCAGAACATTAAAAATATTCTTATGCTCTCATTGCAACACAACATTGCTCCTTGAGTATCTGTAAGATTATTGCACTCCATGCTGTGGGTTCACTTCTTAGCTTAATGTAAAGGAAGTTAGCAAATAATAGGCCAAATAAAAGCAGAACAGTAAAAATATTGTCATACTCTCATTGCACTACAACATCGCTCCTTGAATATCTTTAAGATTATTCATGCTCAATCTGCCAGAGCTGACTTTTTTGCTCTATTTTAGCTGTTTGCATTCTTTACCCGTGCTTGTGCAAATATATATTTGCACTTCTTCCAATCAGGCCAGTACCAAGAAATTGTGAATACTTTTAACAATAATAAATACATGCTAAAAGCAACAAAAGGAAAGGTTACAACCTCCTGAAAAGAGAAAAAGAGGTATGAATACTAGGAGTGGAAGAGGAAATATTTAGCACTATGTATCAGAATACGCGCCTTAAAATGTGTTCATTCTCAGCATTCTAAGGGAAGTTAGTTTTGGAGTCCTTGGATATTATGTTTTCTTAAACACAATCTTGTATAAAAATGACCACAGATGATACTGGATCTCTCTTTTTACTGTTTTGGAGATCGTCTGAGTAATATCCTGCTTTCCATTCTATTCTAGGGGGATTCTTGTCTGATGCTGGTTGGTATGGCGATGCTGAAAAAGTGTTTCTGTCGTGCCTGCAGCTCTGCACACTCCACAGTGAAGTCCTCCACTGCTACAGGGCTGTGGAATGTTGTGTTAGGTCAGTGTTATGTTTTCCAAGGATTCCTTTAATAGAGAGTTTGGATACAGTATCTAAATTGGTTCACTTTGGTAATCCCCTGAGTCTCTTACATTACTGCAAACTAACATAACAAATCTGTTGGAATTTATTAAACTTACACAATTCAAATGATGCAGCCCTCATGTGCCCCTGAACAGTAGAATTGTTTGTTACTCTTCTGGAACAACAAGGCAACAGGATGCGGTTGCCAAAATTGCAGAACTGGAACGATTAGCGGATTGAGAGAAAGTGAATCAGCAATTTTAACATTTTTTTATTTAGAATTTCAGTTCTCTCGAAAGCAAAAGTGTTCCCAGCTCCTCTTATATGAAAATCAATGTACTTTTTGTACTTTTAGTCTGACAAAACATCATGTTGGTGTTGTCACCATGAGCTGTTGACTTAACAATTCATGAATTCAGTTCGAATTAGGAGATGATAATTTTAAAAAAATCAGCAGATTAATAAGTAAGGAATTATTATTTTTCCACGTAAAAGGTCACCAATGGCTGCTGGAGTTGAATCTATTTTATACTATTCTGTTGAATCGGAATCGGAATCAGAATACTTCATTCATCCCCAAGGGAAATTCTGTTCGTAACAGTGCTCCACTCAACAACAAACAGGGAATGAAGAGAAAACAAGGCTCTGTTGGTTCACTATGCCTTCTGATGCATTAATTGCGTTTGACACTGAGCTTGATGCACCAGAGTAAGCACAAACACACACAAAAAACAAAGTTAACATTTTGTCTCCTCACATTTGGAAAGGGAGAAATTAGATTTTTTTTTTTAAGCAGTTTTAAAAATTGCCATTGTGCAATGTGCCTGTTCATGGTTTCATTTGTCAAGTTTGTTTTCACATGTGCTTTCGTGATAAAATTTAGTGTGGAGACGAGACAGACTCTTAAAAGAACCCTCCGTGAGAGATGTTGAATTAATCTATACTTGGGAACTCCCACTAATTGGGGAACCCTAACGTGAACTGCGCAAGCACAACCGTGTTTATAAACAACTTGTATTGCGATCTTGCACATCTTTTTTATCAGTCATGGCAGTGCACTGGCAAGATCGTGAAGTCCGCGAGCTGCTCATCCACAGTGAAGAGGAGATCCGGCGGCAGATTTCTGAAACTGCAAGGGACATGATTTATGGGAACATCACCGGCATTTTGAGGGAGTGTTCCTGGTGCCTTGTTGTACTGAAGCAGTTTTACTCTGCAAAGGAGGAATCTGATAAACTCCTCCTATCGCCATCTGTGTTTAACTTTATTTGGAACGGTATTGGTTCATTGATAAAGCTACCGGACTGAGGCTCAGGAGTGGATAAAAAAAGAGAACAGGGACAGGACAAGGAAGACAGGAGGGGCGGGGGGAGACACAAAAACAATAGCAACAACAACAGAAAAAAAAGAAAAACATTGGTTGCAGAATTTCCAGTGCAAATTTACCATTTGGTTTAATATAATTTAAAATAAATGTCTGAGTGTGTGATTATGTATACAAAAACTGCGTGTTTCAGTGTGAAAGGGGTGATAGTCATGTCAAGGGTAAACCCCAACAACATAAAGATTTTAAATCAAGACAGCAAGTTTTGTATTTTGAACTGGACAATATAGCTTGAACAAATAGTTTTTGCGTCTATGATTCAAAAACAGTTACCCAATAATGCAGGTACATGGAATCCACAATATGCAACACAATGCAATGACCCACCGAAAATGTCTAGTGGAATACCACGAATAGTTAGAGAGACCAAGAGAGTTTTTGCTCAAAGTTTCTTTCAAATGGTAGTGTCACCACCATTTGCATTTGATAGTATGGGGGACCTTCTTCACATAAGAGTCAACAAGATAAATGAGTGAGACTTGTGGAATGTTGTCTCATTCCTCCACAAAAGCTGTAAAGAGGAATGCCTTAATCATAACATTGCTCCCTTGATCTGGAAGTTCTATCCAACTACAGACCCATCTCCAATCTCCCCTTCTTATCATAAGTACTTGAGAAAGCAGTTGCCACACACATTCAAGACCACCTCAAACTAAACAGTCTTTTTGAGGAATTCCAATCCAGTTTCCGCTCTGCCCACAGCACAGAGACTGCCCTTGTCAAAGTCGATGCTGGTTCTCCGTCCCTACTCGTCCTGCTGGTCCTCTCTGCTTCTTTGACACTGTCGACCCGTCATTCTATTAAACCATCTCCACCTCACCACTGGACTCAATGACACTTCCCCTCAGCTGGTTCAAATCATGCCTCACAAACCGGACAGAATACATCTCCCTGGGCGACTCCAAATCAAATCCACACACAGTCACCTGTAGTGTCCTGCAGGGGTCGGGCCCATCCTCTTCATCCTCTTATCACTCCCCTTTGACAAATCATCAGCTGTCTCAAAATCTCATTCCACTGCTATGCCAATGACACACAGCTCTATGTGAATGCCAAAGCTGCAACCCCACCTTCACAGTCATCTCCATCAAAACTCACCACCTGTCTGAAGGAGATAAAGTTTTGGATGGAGCACAACTCAGCAGCTCCAAAACCGAAGCCATTCTGGTTTGCACAACTCACCAGACCAAATCATCATCTATTACCAGCGTCACTTTTTCTCGATCCAACATCCCCCTTTCATCAACAGTCACAAATCTTGATGTAAAAATGGACTCACACCTCACTTTCGAAGCTGACCCCAGCAAGACCTCCCTTTGCCACCTCTGGAACATTTCCAAACTCCACCCTTTCTCTCCCTCTCAAATGCAGAAAAAGTGGTTTATCTCCTCCAGACTGGACTACTGTAACACACCTCTCATCGGAATTCCTAGCAAAAGTCTCCAGAAGCTTTAATACATCTAAAACTCTGCAGCTAGGATCCTGATGAGAGTGTGGAAACATGAGCATGTTACCCCTATCCTTCATGCACTCCACTGGCTTCCTGTCTCCACCAGGATTGAGTTCAAGTTGTCCCTTCTCATATATCAATGTATCCATGCACATCACCCCCACCCCCCACCTACCAACACTACCATTACCTCAAAGAACTTAATTATTATTGTTGTTGTTGTTGTTATTAAGAGTTCACAGATATTACAGGAAAAAGATATGTGTGAAAAGGGGAACATTTCTGTAAAGAGGAGTTAAACATTTTGATATTTCTTTTAATACACCCCAATCTGTGAGTGATTTTACCCATTCAAGCCTCTGATCAGTTCATCCATATTTCTCAGTATGTATCAGCCCTGTTCAGATCTGAACCCTAATTGTATGGGTTCTTCTTGAGCCCATTCTCTTCCCCTCCACTAAATTTTTCCTAAAGCTAACCTAGTAGTTTTCGTGTAATGCCAAATACATAACCATCACTTCAACTCATTCATAGAGGTAGTAATCATACAGGGTTTCAACAGTTCAGCCTGTATTTGTATTGTTAACTTTTACTGTTCCTTCATTCAAAACACAGGTTTAGGTCCCTGACTAACGATTAGAGTGCCAGAACAATTTGAATGACTGAAAATGAACTTGTGATAGTTTTATCTCCACAGGCTGCTTCATGTCCGCAATGGCAACTGCAAGTACCACCTTGGGGAAGAGACATTTAAGCTTGCTCAATCTTATATGGAAAAATTAGCCAAACATGGCCATCAAGCCAACAAGGCAGCGCTGTATGGTGAGCTTTGTGCCTTGCTCTTCGCCAAAAGCCACTATGATGAGGTACAGTTCCCTGATCAAATTCTGTTACAATTGCAGAATGGCTAATGATAACAGGTGGGATTTTCTGTAACAGTGTGGTGGTGATGGTGAAATGTATGTAACCTGGGCTTTCTAATGTTGCCCAGGCTTACAGGTGGTGTATAGAGGCTATGAAGGAAATGAGTCCAGGGCTACCTGTTAAAGTAGTGGTTGATGTCCTCCGGCAAGCCTCCAAGGTAAATTATTTTCTGTTGTTGTTGGTGTAAGAAATCCCTTTATCATTTGATACTGTATAATGTATGAAATTCGTCCATCTGTTACAGGCTTGTGTGGTGAAGAGAGAGTTCAGAAAAGCAGAGCAATTGATCAAACATGCAGTGTTTCTAGCAAGGTAACCTGCTGCATCTCAGGACCTGACACTATTATTGGTTGTTACATGAATATTGATTACTTGTATTTCTGTCTTACAGAGAACACTTTGGACACAAGCATCCCAAGTATTCTGACACACTTCTAGATTATGGATTTTACTTATTAAATGTAGACAACATATGCCAATCAGTTGCTATTTATCAGGTAAATACAGTCATTAGCAACTCATTAGTTCTTTGACCTGCTCATTCCAAATTTCTTTCTTCAGCAGAAATATAAATATAAAATACATAAACTCTGTAAAATTCCAAAAATTAAGTGTCCAAGGTTACTTGTTTGAGCCTGTACAAATAAAACACTTGTACAAATAAAATGGCCAGAAATTATAGAATTAAATGAATTGCAGTATATCGACCTTGCTAATATGTTGGACATTCCTGGAAGGACACAGGTGCAACGGATTACCATAACAGTTCTCCTAATGTAATAAATTTACATCAAATACTTTCCACAATAACAATTAGGATATCAGGCTATAGACCTTTATCTTAAATATAGTCTCCTGTCTGTAATTTAATCTTCTGATACAAATGGAAGCAGCAGCAGACACTTTGGGTTGATCATGTTCTCTTGCTAGCTTTAGCAGCAGCTGCTTTGGCTTTGCTAGCTTCTTTAAAGTAGGCAATTTCATTTGTTTGAGTGTCTAATTAACTTTGCTGATTGTTCTGAACTTATTTTGCTCTTAAAAAGATCACTACTTGTAATACATGTAACTTTTCCACATTGAAGACATGATTGTGTGGATGTTAAGTTAAAGTGCTACAGTCATGTGCGTATCAATGTTTTATCCAAGTTTGTTTTTCCATGCAAATCTCAGACTGCGTTGGATATCCGACAGTCTGTGTTTGGGGGGAAGAATATCCATGTTGCCACAGCCCATGAAGACCTGGCCTACTCCTCATATGTGCACCAGTACAGCTCTGGGAAATTTGACAATGCCCTGTGAGTTCAATGAACCGTACAAAGGCAGGACTATTCCTAGCCTACCTAATTATATGAGCTGACATAAGCTCCTTTGTAAATGAACCACAAGACCATGACTCATCAAGTGATGTCTGTTATTTTCTTCTATTTTTTTTTTTCCACATGGCTGCATGTGTGCACATTTGCAACTGTAACACAGCAATAGGCCTAAAAGCACCACCAAGGGCAGTGGAAGATGTTTTTATATTTTTCAACTCAAATAACTGTCCTCTATATTTGTACATATAATGGTTCAAAATTGACAAACTGGTCGAACTTGTGTTCTTGAATCACTTTTGCACTTCAACCTTGTCAAAAGGAAAAACATCTTTCTGCAAAATGTTTATCTTTATTAGTAATACAGTTTTCAGCCAAGTCTGAGTCACATGCCATAGTTGGTCAGCTGCTGTGTTTGTCGCTCAGATTCCATGCAGAACGTGCCATAGACATCATAACTCACATTCTGCCTGAGGATCATCTGCTTCTGGCTTCCTCCAAGAGAGTCAAAGGTAAGGCATGCTTCTTGGAAACACTGGGCTTTTGCCCACTGTGTGGAAGGTACAGTGGCACTCGGTTCAAGCTGTTCTCTAGACTCTCACCATTTCCATGATAGCTGTTCTGAGTTGAGATAACAGTAAAATGATATAGGGACTGACACTAACCTGACATCCTAATGAATGGGCAAGCAGAGTTATATTTCATTCCATCCTTTCAAGTATTTCCTGAAAACATAAAGTAGGGAGGGACTTGCTGACATTACTTGGATGTTTTCAGTAGACAATCGCACAAAATGATGACTTGGCCAAAATTTTAGAGCCAAAGTGTCAGAATTTGTTCTGAATCAATCCATCAATACTAAAAAAATGTATACACATTGTTATAGCTTTAGAAGAAGTGGTTTGGGCAAAATCAGTCTTCCCCTGAGAACTTTACATTGGGAGAACAACATATGATGGCAGTTCTATGGCATCAGTGTTAAGTCTTTAAAGAAGACTGAATGTGTATACACCTGCTTTGTTTTGTTGTTTGTTTTTTACATCAGCACTGATCTTGGAAGAAATTGCCATTGACTGCCACAACAAGGAGACAGAGGAGCGCCTCTTGCAGGAGGCTCATGACCTACACCTTTCCTCATTGCAGCTGGCAAAGAAGGCCTTTGGAGAGTTCAATGTCCAGACAGCCAAACACTATGGCAACCTTGGAAGACTCTACCAATCCATGAGGAAGTTCAAGGTTTGTGGAGAAATAAAATAGCAAATGGTGGCAGAAAACATTTTGTGGAACAATGCTGTAAATCAGCATTGAATGAAGACATAATGTTGAATAAAAATACCTATTTCCGGTTAAACACATGCAGTTAATGTTGTGCGTGACTGAATTATCTTGATGCGGATCATTTTAGAAATATGAAACACATGCAGGAAAATTAAAATGAAACAAACATAATAGCGTCTTCGCCTGAAGTACCTTCAGGCTCAGGCCCTAAAAATAGATGTATAAGATACTCAGAGCACTTGGTCAGAGTAAAGACCGATATTTGATAATAATTACCTGAGGGTATACTCTTTCTTAAATGTTTTAAATGTGAAGGAATGCAAATTTCTTAATGTGATGAAAAGAAATTGTGAGAACAGAAAAGTTTTGATGTGGTTTTCTTTCATTATTTTGATATATTTCAACTTAGTGGAATTTATTTACACTAAACAATGTGCCTGTGCATGATGACAGGGCCAGTTGGGGGTCCTTGATTGCACATCCACATTATATGTCAACATTTTTCTTTCTTTGACTGTGCAGAAGTGACAGCATTAGTTAGCATGTCCTCCTCGACTCTGCCTCTCAACATCGCGATCAGTAAAGATTTTTTCTCCCGATAAATTTTTAGCCAGTGTTTAACTCACATTTATAATTTTTCCTGATCTGGAAGAGGAGGGATAGCCCATTTGTAGGGCCTGTTTATACCAAGTTTCTTATCGAAAGGGGGGGGTGATGCTCATGCATATGAACTCAACTTCACGTTGATTGGGATATGTAAAGAAATGTGCTTAAATTCATGTGTGTCATTTTTCAGAAATGATCCAACCCCATGTTTCAGTAAGAAATCCAGTGAGAAGTCTTTGTACACATGGCCCCAGGTTTTTGGCAATTCTTGCTGTCTCAAACCTCATCACTTAAATCAGTGGATAATGACAGAACGTCATATTCACAGAGTAAATTCATGAAGATTCATAGAGCAAAGGTGATTGGAAACATAACAACAGGCCTCATGACGGATCCCCAGTGTTCAAATCTGACAATAATTATGTGTGGCAGAAGATGATGCCTAAAGGTAGACACACTGAAGGGATTTTCTGTTGAGAGCGAGTGATTCAGCCGTGTGCATGGCCTGATTGATCAAACTTCAAGAGCTTCTGTTTCAGCATGTTCAAATGTATTCTTGATAAGCAGTCAAGCTACTCAGAATGTCCCCAATTGAGGGGGCAAGGTGATGTTTATTTTTTGCATAATGACTTGGATACATGGAGCTGTTAAGTGGAAGCAGAGCAGAATAGTTTTCCTAAGCAACATTCAGGTGTGGATGCATATCTGTGAATGTGATCAGCGTGCTCCTTTAAAAGCAAAGCTGAAGGGGGGTCATCGTGTTGTGGGGCAGTTAGGAGGAACAGCAACAGAAACAAATTCATATTTTTTCTGGTTTTATTTTACACTTCATACATTTATAAAATACACAAATCATACTCAAAGTTCAGTGTTTCTCTGTAATCTTCTGCTTAATTTGTATAAATTGACACGGACAAGGAATCCTTATGTAACAACTTCCAGTTTGAGTTGGCTTGAAAAGTAGTCCCTTTCTGTTGTTTATGCTGAAGAATATAGTTATTAAATGAACTGTATGTTAATGTTGTTGAGTCAGTTTTATTGGTATAGTGCTATATCACAAGAAATGCTATCCCATGACACTTTACAAGTAGAGCAGGTCTAGAACCACCCTCTTTCAGTTAATTTACACCCAGCATTTCCCCATGAGCAAGCACATCTCGCGACAACGTCGACGAAAACCTTCCTTTTAACAGGCAGGAACTTCAAGCAGACACAGGCTCAATGGGAACGGACATTCTTTGACCGGTGAGGGGAAAGAGAGAAGGAAAACGTGGAGCAGAAATAAAGAAGGATAAGACAGATACAGGTAAGAATAGAGAGGGAAAGAGTCAAAAAGAGAGACAGAGGGGAGAGAGAACTATGAGCTCTTTCAGATAAGAAGGTGCCTAACTGTGGAGGGCTTTATATGTTAGAAGAAATTTAATTCAGTTCTGAAGAATAACATTCAATCTGAATATTGTATATATATTTGTGTGACTGTTGTTACCAGGAGGCAGAGGAGATGCACATCAAAGCCATCCAGATTAAGGAGCAGCTTCTGGGCCATGAGGACTATGAAGTAGCTCTGTCTGTGGGTCATCTGGCCTCCCTCTACAACTATGACATGAACCAGTATGAAGATGCTGAGAGGCTGTACCTGCGCTCCATTGCTATCGGTCAGTCAACCTACACATTACAACTGGATCATTCAAGGGTAAATTTTCAAGGTCCTGTATAAAATCTAATTTACACAGCAACAGCCTTGGTTTCTCTGAGGCAATATTAAAATTTTTGGATACAGCTTAACAGGAAGTAGGCATCATAGGAAACTGGATTTTCCTTATGTTGTGAGGAAAGATTGGATTGATTTTTTTTTTAATCCAAACTGTGTGGTCCTTTTGTGTTTGTTTTTTTGGGGTTTTTTTTTTAAACATTTTTCAGGTTCACCATAGGTATGGAAAAATATTTTTTTTAAATATGGGATTTGATTTTAGTAATTTCTACATCTAGATGAAGTATGAAATAAAAGAGTGAAAAAAAGAGACTGAAATGAAAGAGTTTATGGAAAATTCTAAAATCAGAATCAGCTTTTTTGTCCAAGTTTGTAGCACAAACAAGGAATTTGACTTCAGTATACTAAACTCTCTTCACAACAAAGTTATGTAGAGGTTTATACAGAATAAAGATAATAGAATAAGATAAAATAAAAATAAAGATATCAAAGTACTCGAACAATATATACAAGCCAGCATATGTACAACATATAAATAGTATGTATATCAGTGAATAGTGCAAATTCAACCGTGACCGAGTGAGGTGGTGCAAATGTGCATAAGAGGTGTACATAGTGTAGAGGTTCTTCTGACACTCTATGACTGTTAAGAGTTCATTAGAGCGACAGCCCGGGGAAAGAAACTGTCTGTGTTGGCTGGTTTTGGCGAACAGTGCTCTGTAATGCCTGCCAGAGGGAGGAGCTTGAACAGTCTGTCCGGAATGTGAATGTGCAGACCTGATTGTCCGTTGCAGTCTGGACTTGTCCTTTTTAGTGGCTGATCCAAACCAGACAGTGATGGAGGTGCAGAGGACAGACTGGATGATGGCAGTGTAGAAGATGGTCAGCAGTTCCTGTGGTAGGTTAAACGTCCTGAGCTGTCGTAGGAAGCACAACCTCTGCTGGGCCTTCTTCCGGACAGTGTCTATGTGGGAAGTCCACTTCCGGTCCAGAGAGAGAGTGCATCCAAGAAACCTGAAGGTATCAGTAGACACACAGTAGACACTGTGTTGTTGAGGATAATGAGAGGGGAGAGTGTCAGGGGGCTTCTCCTAAAGTCCACTGTCATGTCCACAGTCTTGAGCGGATTAAGCGCCAGGTGGTTCTGACTACACCAGTGGACATGCTGTTCTACCTCCCGTCTGTAAGCAGACTTGTCACCGTCCTGGATCAGACCAATGACAGTGGTGTTGTCCACAAACTTGAGGAGTTTCACAGAAGGGTCCTTGATGTGCAGTTATTTGTGGAGAGGGAGAAGAGCAGTGGGGAGAGGACACACCCCTGGGGGGCACCAGTGCTGATGGTCTGGATGCTAGACATGATGCCGCCCAGCCTCACCTGCAGCTGCCTGTCAGTCAGGAAGCTAGTAATCCACTGACAGGTGGAGGCAGGCACTGTGAGCTGGGCGAGCTTCTGGTGGAAGATTTTGGGGATGATGGTGTTGAAGGCCGAGCCACTAACAAGATCCTCGTGTATATCCCTGGGAAGTCGAGGTGATGCAGGATGAAGTGCAGTCCCATGTTGACTGCATTGTCCACTGACCTGTTTGCCCTGTAGATGTCAGAGTGACAGGCCTGTAGTCATTTAATCCTGTGATGGAGGGCTTATTGGGGACAGGGATGATGGCGGAGCACTTGAAGCAGGCGGGCACTTCACATAGCTCCAGAGATTGGTTAAAGATCTGGGTGAAGATGGGAGTCAGCTGGTCAGCACAGACTCTCAGGCAGGAGGGTCCTGGGGACTTCCTGATCTTCTGTTTCTGGAAGAGCCGATACACATCCTCCTCACAGATCCTTGGTGCAGGCGGTGGGCCTGGGGGAGGGGAGAGGGTGTTGCAGGTAGTCCCTTTGTTTGGGTGAGAGGTGAGAAAGGGGGGTTCTCAAACCTGCATTAGAAGCCGTTAAGATCGTTTGCCAGTCTGGGGTTTTCAGTTGCATTTGTAGTATGGCCTTGGTGTCTCGCAGTCTCTCTGTGTTTCCACAGATCCACCGGAGCTCCATCTCTATGCACCAACCCCTGCCTGCATCGCCCCCCCCCCCCCTTTTTTTCCCCCTGCTGTTAAACCTGCCTGCACTCCCGGCCCATGAACCAGTCTGCCATCCAGTCCTCCCATCAAGCTGGCTTGCTCTCCCTGCCTCCCTTGCCTACCAGAAGCTTCCCTCCTCATCTGTTAACATTTCCATGTTTCCCACATTTTGTATTGTAAACTGTTTTCTTGTCTGTAACATCTATTGCACGTCTGTTCGTCCTGGGTGAGGGATCCCTCCTCTATTGCTCACCCTGAGGTTTCTCCGATTTTTCCCTGTTAAAAGGATTTTCTATGGAGTTTTTCCGCAGTTGATGTGAGGGTCTAAGGGCAGAGGATGTTGTTATGATGCCATGTAAAGCCCTTTGAGACAAACTGTTTGTAAAAACAGGCTATAAAAATAAAATTAACTTGCTTTGCCATGGACTCCTGTAGTTGGTAACGTGTTGTAGGCCTCTCACTACAACTATTCGGCATGACCTACAGAGTTCCTGCATTTGCAACATGTCATCTCTCTTGTAACCAAAGTACTTTGAAATAACAGACATGCTGTTTCTTTTATCCACTAGTTCTTTGGCCACATTTTCCTCATTTGTCTCTGTCTTTTTACCCATCAAGACGCTCTCTGACTTCCTCTCTCTCCATGTGCTTTGTCACTTGCATCAACATAGGGGGTGGGCAGTAGGGCTCTATCTGATTGGCCAAATGTATTGGCGTGTTGAGAATGAATATATAGTGCATGGAACACACCATTTATTACAGTTCAGTTTTTGCAGTATGTATATTGCACAATATGGATTTTGTGCTGATGATAAATTTGTGCTATGCTGTGCACCCCTACAAGCTATTTTTGTAAATATGCCCTTATTGTCAGTTCAAGGCTTAATGGGCAAAAGAGAAGAATACCCTGATCCACTGCAAGTGTATTTGGCTTGTACTGAATAAAGTAGTTTGATGACTGATATTCTGTTTGTGGTCACAGGTAAGAAGCTGTTTGGAGAGGGCTACAGTGGCCTGGAGTACGACTACCGTGGCCTGATTAAACTCTACAATTCAGTGGGTAACTACGAGAAGGTGTTTGAATACCACAATGTGCTATCCAACTGGAACCGGCTGAGAGATCGGCAGTTTGCTGTGGCAGATGCCCTGGAGGACGTCAACACAACACCCCAGCAAACCCAAGAGGTTGTTCAAGCATTCCTTTTGGCTCAGAGCCTCGAGAGGAAAAAAAAGACACATGGCTTTAAGCCCAGTGAGGACATTAAATAAGCCCCAATGTGATGCTTCAGTTGCACAGACATACTTAACTACTAATACATAGTAAATTTAACTCTTGTGCACCTGGTGCTTGGGGGACAAAAATGTCCCATTATAACCCATTAAACCTTTGATCCCACCATCATTACAGCATTGAGTCATGCACCATATTGTATAAGGCTTTCATAGCACTAGAATGATCCATTTTCTCCAGTTTGGCCTGTGGGACACATAGATTGTATTCTAGGGATCTCCATCAGAAGTTATTACTGTACTATTATGAAGAACTGCAGATATTTGGATAAATATTTGTCTAGAAAAATAGCATGGCATGGACATCAGATACACATGCAACATCCAATTCCATGTGCTTAGTCCATAGAGAAAGATGGGTCAGTCAAACGGCAAATAGTAAACACCATATAGTCAAAGCCAGTAGAGTAGTTTTGTATACACATTGCTTTTAGATTTATTTGTGAAGCAAGGTTTAAAATTCCAAACTTACTGTAAAAATACATGGCCTTACCTATATGCTGTTTTCATTAACAAAAAAATGCATGTCATAAATTGAAAGGAGATTAAAAAAAACATTGCCTATGGTGCACAAGGGTTAAATGTCACCAGCACATCAGTTGACTTTGCAGTAACTGAAGCTGCTAGTGATCACATGGATATACAAACATCTAGTCATGGAATTAAAAAAAAAAAAGACAAACCTCAATGAAACCAACAAAATACACCTAGGCACAACTCCAGACTGGACGCACCTTGATCCTACAGAGCAGATTGTGAAATAACCTAGTGAGGATGACAGACCACCTGTTGTCTCGTCATCTTTTCTTCCAGTGTGGAATCACAGGATATTTTTGATTATTTGTTGTTATTGTTGTTCTTGGGGCTTTTTTTAACCTATGTAGATCCTCATACCTGGACACATGAAGGATCAAAGCATAACCATCAGCCCTGTGTACTTTGACAGTATCTGGCCCCATCACACCTATGGGAAAAAAACCCTTTCAATCTGCATTCAACATCATCATTTCTCTGGTCAGAGATGGAAAATATGGCAGAGAATAAAGCTGAAAGATAATCACGGTATTTTGCAACCTGGGCCCTCTTATATGTTTGGGTTAAAATAATTTATAAAGACCAAAAGGACTTGAATTTTTCCAATACTGAGCAAGCTCAGTATAAGCAGCTACTGTGTAAGTGCTACAAATGGGCAGTTTGGTCTCTGTATGTATCCTCTAAAATGTCAGAATGTTGAAAACAATCATCAGTGTGTCAGTGGCAAACTCAAGCAATATTAGCAGATGGACTTTTACACCAACCATAACCCTGTATGCTAGTTGCAGCCATTTTTATGTATAAGAACATTTAAAATAATTTTGGTCCTTAGAGGCCATTTAGTCCCAAAAACGTAAGCAGAGTTCAGGATGACAGTGGGTCAGGATGCAATTGTCTTTTAAGTCTCACTTAAAACCTTCTTGGTTATGACTTTTTCTTTGCAGAGAAATGATACAGGATCATGTTTTGACCTGTTTAGAGATTGCAAATGTGTTGAATAGGTGTATTGGGTTTGCATTGTTACAGACATACCATGCATCACCGTTCTTGTTTAAGCTTATTTGATCTCTTTCAGCCTATTACTGTCATAGCATCATTAAATTCCAATCATTAACACTGAGCAGCAATATAAAGGTGACACTTTCTTAACCTTAAGGTTGAACTATCTTAGCAAGGATAGTGTAGGTACAGTCAAAGAGAGACAGAAACCACCATTAAACCACCATTTTGTAAATGCAGTGCAGCTTCATATAGACTCCATGAGATTTTTGATGGGGGGTAGTTTAATATTGTCTAATTCCCCTGCAAGAGCTGATCTTAAGTGCGTTCCTCCACTGTTGATGGCCTCTTAGCCAGCTTCTCTTCCGAGGTTGTGAACTGTCTATGGACAGATTCTTAGTTTGTTTTAAGTACACACTTCATCAGCTGTACAAGTAGCTTGTTTTGGGTCACACAGGTACAGCAGATGAATCCTCTGATCCTGAACCATTGTTGTCATGTCATCTCGGGGATATGGTTGATTAGTTGTGGTGCCAAACAACTGCAGCCACCCTTTTAACTCTTCAAATTAGTGCTTAACCAATACGGGATTTTTGAGCCTGATACCAGATCTAGAGCTGAAAAAATTATTGATATGTGCAGCCGATAGTGAATTTTTGTGCTGGACTGAAAATAAACCCAGTATTGATTCATTGTCAATTTTGTGCAGATATGACTATGTAAACATACTCAGAAGGTTAATTTCTTCAACAATTTTCTTGATTAAAGATATTTAACATTGTCATTCATGCCCTTTTAAATTAAGGTCAAAATAAATTGTTAAAATAAGGCAGCAGAGCACTATGCGGGACACATTACATCACACCACTTTCAGATCAGCAAAGGCACTGTCTTTTTGCCTTTTTGTGCCAGAGAAAAAATAGGTTTTTATTATAGGTGCATATCTGAAAACATATACACTGATAACAATATATCTGTGATATGTCTGTGATAGTCTGATGTATCAGTCAACTCATATAATGGTCTTGCCCTACTTCAGATACATCTGCAGAGAGCTACCTTATATCTGCAACAGTGGCTCTATCTGTGTTGTGTATAGATCTGTGACAGCCATCTTTTCTTATGAAATTTAAAGATGCTCATTATACTCCTACTGTTTACATGCTCCAGTGTTTTTCACTGACATCAGCATCACATTGTGTGTATTGACCATTTGAATTACAGGATCATGGATACATATTGATGGGAATTCTCTGTGTATAACAGGAAAAAAAAAACATATTATTGCCTCGCCTCACATAACCTCTGGTACAATGAGGTATTAATTTTGAACATTTATAAACATCATGTTGATTTTTACACAGTTGTGTGTGGTTTGTCATTTTGTATGCCTTGTGGACTGCATGATTGCACATCAAGAAAAATAGACCAGTCATGCAAAAAATGGGAACCTGTCAAGTGGATGTATGCCACTCCTGTGGTCAGTGTAGCAGCTTCTCTGAAGTATAATGGAAGGAATCTTTTCAGCTGTGAAACAACTTACTTTCAACTGGAAATTTAGAGCTGCAGTGGCTTGTTGAATTGACATTTGTCCTCTCCCTGTGGAGTTGTGCCATCTGCGCATCTGCATAATGCAGTCTAGACGATTATGGTTGATAGAAATTGACAGAAACAGTCACTGAGTTCACAGAATAAGTCTTGGAGATATTTCACAAATGCTTTGAAAATGGCTGCAAAAAGAAGTGTTGTTTTCATATTTATGTTCAGTGTAAATGCAGTCTGTGTTTTAGTTTTTCCTTTTTTATCCTGTGTGGGTGAGCTATTTGATTCTGAAGGAATGTTATAACTTCAAAATATAGACATGGGTAATACAAAGAGGAAGATGCTATATGTACAGAGTACTGTCGAAACATTTTTTTTTCATTGGTTAATATAAGCTGTGGCTCTATGTATGAGCATAGTACTGCAGGTGACCAAGTTCTCCCATGACAACTACCAGCCTTACACCAGCTTGCAGTTACTGTACCTGTCTGAAGACAGACCCACACATCTTAGTTTGAAATGAACTGTTATACCCATGCGCAAACTACAATGGTGACCAATGGTGTGTCTATCTCTGTTTGTCTGTGTGTTTGGCTAACCTGATGATCTTTGTATTTAGCCTGTCTTCTTCAATCCATCCTGTCAGATTTCTCTGTAAAACTAAGATTTTTAAGAATCCATTTCCCATCATACAAACTGTTTCTTAAGTTTCACATCAGTTACTTAACTATATGGTTGTCTTGCTTGTTATGGAGCCAATTAATTATAATAGAGCATTGAGGAAAAAAAAACAGCTCCGTTGTCTTTGTGGTCTGTTAGCTTGTACTTTCTGGTTGAATGATTGATAATTTTACTGTCAAATTGGAGCACTCAAAGTGCATATGCTTTCACCAAGGCAATATGACATCGTTGGATCTGGAACAATTCCAAAATCTAATTGATTGTTCCTCAACCTAAATCCTAACATCCTACAAACATATCAAAATCCATTCATAACTTTTGGAGTTCTCCAGCTAACAGACAAACCACTTCCAGTGATCATGTGGAACCAGGTATGTTACACCAGTGTGCACTCCACCTGTGTTTATGTAAATTTTTGGTTCTACCCTGCTGGGTCTGAGTGTTGTCACGACAGCCTTGAAGACAATTTAAAAATTAGAATCTCCAATTTTTAGCAGCACCTTGATCCAGGACAAATCCACCACATCTTATGAGAGTTGGGTGGTTCCCCTGACTGACTCAAAAATCTCTTCTTTTCAGGGTCTGCTTTGCAGAGGTACCTTAAAGATGGCAGAGTGTTGATTATTTTTTATAAATATGACAGCCGATCGCCTCTTTTTTATGCAACAGGACAGAATGATGTTGGAAATATTATCCAACAAATCAGTTGTTTCTCCTCAAAATTAATGTTTAATAGCATAAAACACAAATTGGTGTGATCAAGAGCACATTCTGATCTTCCCTGCGATCAAACATGAATCCCACAAATGTTCAGAAATTGTTCTTCAACTGAACATTTTGTATTGTTATCCTTCAACATCCTTGTAGTACCCACCTCTTCCTTTGCAAATTAATATGCTGATGTATTATATCTACTGTATTATTATTTTGGCCAATATATTAACCATATCATGGATTGATTGTTCTACTTTTTTAAGGTATTATCAGTGAACCTTGTTCAGATATATTTAAATCTTTTACTCCCTGAATGCAGCCTTGTGACATCGGGGTCAATTTTGAGTCAACCTCTTGGTCCAGAACATGCAAAAGTTTGAAAAAAATCTGCTGTAAATGAACAGTGAAAACAGTCATAGCTCAGGGAATTTGAGACAAGCAAGACAATGCTCTGTAGAGAATTATCTGATGGGATTATAACTTAAAAAATACTGTGACTGTAGATTTTGGCAGAAATAGCTACAGTATTATTGAAAATTCAATGCCTTTGAAAAGTAGTTAATTTTTTAGATGAATGAAGGAAATAAGCTTTTCCTTGCTTTTGCGTTTGTGTGTTATCACATGCCTCTCTCTCTAGCAGTGAAGGGAGTGCCTCTAGCTGAGGGGGTCCAGCCTTAGCCCCCTTGAAAAAGGATGCTCGGCTACACACACTCCCTGTGGAAGACTGATGTGTAAGAAAACTCGGGAGAACTGACATGCAAATAATGTCAACCTAAAGTTTAGATGGTATTGCCAAGCACTGCTTCAAGAAGATACCGTTAATGTGTTGGCTGAGGTTTATGATAGGTGGTCTGTACATATCTTATCCTCCTGATATTCCCATCCTCATCATTTGCATCACTGATCTGTTCAAGTTATTGTTCCCCTCTACTGCTACAGTTTTTAATCATAAAATGTCTTTGACTGGAAAATGGCAAGAGATGTCTGCTCCCTTTACTACACAAGTCCCTGTTCTACATGTTGGATGTTCTTAAACTCCATTGCTGAAGCATTCACATCTTGCCATGATATATTTTCTGTTTTACTATTTTTCAGTAGGAAAGGACAAATTCACCTCACGGACCAAAAAGAGCTTTTTGTTAACAGGGATGAAATGGTAGTATAATGGATTGTAGGAGATAAAGTTTGACTCAGTGTGAAGTTACAGTGCTCAATAAAGCTGTGATCTCCCCAACACCTGTTTTTTTTTTTTTTTTTTTTTTGTGTTGAGGGGATTTTTTCACTGTTTCATGCTTAGTCACTAAAACAAAAATCAATGGTGTAGATGTCTGGGAAGATTCTTGGGTCTACAGGGAAGATGAATCAAGGCCAACTGGACTTGGTTGTGTATATTTGAACATGTGTAACCACTCATTCAAAAGGCTTCTTATCTTCTGTAAGATGAGAGGGGAGGAGCAGATATTTAGTGCCAGTTGTGAATGAGGCAGCATTGTAACTGTCCGAGACAACTCTTTTGATCTCTTATTCACCCTTGTCACTTTCACTCTTCTCTTTGGGTCCTACCCTCACTTATTCATTATAAGAAAGGGAGGTACTTTGATTGTAAGTGAATATTCAGCTCTTGCCAAGAAAATGTAGAAGTGTAACTGGGAATGAACCGTTTTATATTGACCACACTGAGTATTAAATGGATTTGATAAATTCCACCCAGTTTTGTTCTTTGAGAAGTGCGTCTTTGGTTTTGGTTTGCTGACATGCAT
Source organism: Aulostomus chinensis (assembly GCF_037954235.1). NCBI lineage: Eukaryota > Metazoa > Chordata > Actinopteri > Syngnathiformes > Aulostomidae > Aulostomus > Aulostomus chinensis. The sequence goes on along the minus strand of NC_141329.1, from coordinate 15,449,092 downwards.
GCTAGTACACTGTTAAAAGTTGTACTGTAGCTTTAAATGTGTAGAAACCAACATTTGTGAATATATCTAAGTTTGATGACAGGACTCAATGAATTGAAGTCACCACCCACACACACATACAGTATATGTACATATCCACTGCTAAAAAAATATAAAGGGAACACTAAAATAACATCCTAGATCTGAATGAATGAAATATTCTTATTAAATACTTTGCTCTTTACATAATTGAATGTGCTGATAACAAAAATAATCAGTGGAAATCAAATTTATGAACCCTTGGGGGTCTGGATTTGGAATCACAAAATTTAAATGGAAAAATACACTACAAGCTGATCCAACTTTGATGTAATGTCCTTAAAACAAGTCAAAATGAGGCTCAGTAGTGTGTGGCCTCCACGTACCTGTATGACCTCCCTACAATGCTTGGGCATGCTCCTTATGAGGTGGCAGATGGTCTCCTGAGGGATCTCGGCCCAGACCTGGACTAAAGCATCTGCCAACTCCTGGACAGTCTGTGGTGCAACGTGGCGTTGGTGGATGGAGTGAGACATGATGTCCCAGATGTGCTCAATTGGATTCAGGTCTGGGGAACAGGCAGGCCAGTCCATAGCCTTCTTGCAGGAACTGTTGACACACTCCAGCCACAAGAGGTCTGGCATTGTCTTGCATTAGGAGGAACCCAGGGCCTACTGCACCAGCATGTGGTCTCACAATGGGTCTGAGGATTTCATCTCGGTACCTACTGGCAGTCAGGCTACCTCTGGCAAGCGCATGGACTGTGCAGCCCCCCCAAAGAAATGCCAACCCACACCATTACTGACCCACTGCCAAACCAGTCATGCTGGAAGATGTTGCAGGTAGAACGTTCTCCACGGCGTCTCCAGACTCTGTCACATGTGCTCAGTGTGAACCTGCTTTCATCTGTGAAGAGCAGAGGGCACCAGTGGCAAATTTGCCAATCTTGGTGTTCTCTGGCAAATGCCAAACATCCTGCACAGTGTTGGGCTGTAAGCACAACCCCCACCTGTGGACGTCACACCCTCATGGAGTCTGTTTCTGACCGTTTGAGCAGACACATGCACATTTGTGGCCTGTTGGAGGTCATTTTGCAGGGCTCTGGCAGTGCTCCTCCTGTTCCTCCCTGCACAAAGGCGGAGGTAGCGGTCATGCTGCTGGGTTGTTGCCCTCCTACGGTCTCCTCCACATCTCCTGATGTACTGGCCTGTCTCCTGGTGGCGCCTCCATGCTCTGGACACTACGCTGACAGACACAGCAAATTTTCTTGCCACAGCTTGCATTGATGTGCTATCCTGGATGAGCTGCACTACCTGAGCCACTTGTGTGGGATGTAGACTCAGTCTCATGCAACCACGAGAGTGAAAGCCCCACCAGCATTCAAAAGTGACCAAAACATCAGCCAGAAAGCATAGGAATTGAGATGTGACTCCAGCAGTGCAATGCTAAGTATTAAATATATGAATTAAGAAAAAAAAAAACACAATCCACAATGCTTAAAAGAGTTCAAAGATTCAAGGGCAGGAGTCGTAATTTATTTTATCTGGATGTCTGCACGCCTGGACATAGAATGACATGAGCAAAAAAAAAAAATGACAGAGGGTGTACCCCGCTTCACGCCCGAAAGCCGCTGGGATAGGCTCCAGCCCCCCAGCGACCCCTAATCAGGATAAGTGGAAGAAAATATATATATATAAATACATATATATATATAAATACATATATAAATACATATATATATATAAATACATATATATATAAATACATATATATATAAATACACATATATATATATAAATACACATATATATATATATAAATACACATATATATATAAATACACATATATATATAAATACACATATATATATAAATACACATATATATATATATATACATACATATATATATACATATATATATAAATACATATATATATATAAATACATATATATATAAATACATATATATATAAATACATATATATATATAAATACATATATATATATAAATACATATATATATATATATATACATATACATATAAATACATATATATATATACATACATATATATATATAAATACATACATATATATACATACATACATATATATATACACATACATACATATATATATACACATACATACATATATATATACATACATACATATATACATACATATACATACATACATACATATACATACATACATATATATATACATACATACATACATATATATACATACATACATATACATACATATATATACATACATATATATATATATATATACACATACATATATATACATATATATGTATATATGTATATATATGTGTATATATATATATATATATATATATATATATATATATATATGTATATATACACACATATACACAAACGTATTAGCTATTTATGCCATACCAACTCCTAAGAAATACCTACCTCTTAACGACTGAATGTTCACCTGTGACTCCCTTAACTGTCTTTTTGTCATTTGGTGAGATGTTTGGGATAGGATGTTTAAAGGCTGTTCTATGCCAGCACTCACACCATCAGTCATTCAGTAAAATTAGATATCTAGATAGATATCTAGAAAACTGAGATATACCTTTGTCCAGCAGAATCACTGATTGTTCTTTGTAGATTCATCAATTCAAGTGACATCCAACACATTTAGCTGAGATGTATTACTCCCATATAACCAAATCTATTGCTTATATATTCCACCATGAAAGATAACTCTGAAATAGGTATTTTTTTGCAAAAGTTAAGACAAAAACATCAGCAAAATTGTCAAAGACTGAAGAAATGCAGTGTACAGCCTCCTCCTGCATTCTCCTAATGATCTGTGAAAATGGCCTCCTATCTTGAAAGACGATGTGCATATCTATCGACAGCTCCGATCAAAAAAATGAAATAAAATATACATGAAAAAAATTCATGACAGCAGCATAAAGTTAATGGAAAAACTCTTGAAAAGCCTCAGCTGACTCTGGTGAGGGGTGTTCAGTCGTCTTTCTCTCCTTCCTCATCCCTTGTGAGATACTGTATGTGTATACATACACACCACACCTAAAGAGAAAACACAACAATTATACATGTTCAAATGTTACCAACTGAGAAACATGCGTTTTTTATTCCTTTTGTAATTGAAATATTCAGGGTTCTCACAATATGTACCTACCTCCACAGACAAAGCCACCACACGGCCTGCAGACAGCATAAGAGTCCCCAGAGTCTGAAACCAGGGCGGCAAACACAGCCACCCAGACAATAAATGATGATGGTACCCGTAAATCCACAGTGGCAGGAAGTGCAGCCCACTCACCACCCATGTGCCAAGAAATGTCCGAAATCCTAAGAGCATCACATACTCACAGCTCAAATAAACATCTCATTAACATTAACAATTTACCGTTCACAATGAATTTACCATTTGCCATGATAGCTTGTATGAATCGAGGACTGTTGATGAAAGTGTCCTTCCAGTGCTCCCCTCCGGTATTGTGGTTGCACACAAACACACACCACTCCAAAGCAGACACCAGCCAGCCCCACTACAATACCATGTAGATATGACATTTTAAAGTCATTCTTGTTGTTTCTGATCCATCATATTAGATACACATCTCAGACTAGTCTGGATTAGCCTTGTGACATCAAATATTAGTGTTTTAACTCATTACAATGATCCCAACACTATATATGGCAAACATGGCAAGCAGTATTCCAAAGGAATAGCTTTGTGATGCTGGAATGAGAAAAGACAAACCAAAATCAGATGAACAGTCATGGATATTTTGCCATTTTTAGGTTGTTGTTGTTTTTTTTTATAACTTGAAAGTCATCAATTGAGCAGTGTTTTGAAAGCAGCAGTTCATCCAACATAGTTCTGAGGTACTTTTGGCAACAGCCTTAATTAGCTAGTTAAATATTGAACCACAAAATTAGTGCTGACATGAGGCATACTAAAGTAGGAAATCTTGTTTTTTTTGTTGAACACCGTTGAGTGATGTAGAATGGCTCTTTAACAACCAAGAGATTGCTGGTTTGATTCTCACTGCCCCCAGTGACCATGTGAAATTGTCCTTAAAAAGATAATGAACAACTAATTGTTCCTGATGAGTAGGTTGGCACCTTTGAATGGCAGCATCTACCATCAGTGTGTGTATGGGTGAATGAGATGAAGCAGTAAAATGCTTTGAGTGCCGCTAAAGTAGAAAAGTGCTTTATTTAAATGTGTCCATTAACCATTTGATTGCTGTGCTTTGGGTGCATGTTGATATTTTTCGGTTAAATTTTGAAATTTTCACATATAAAAATAGAGGTATTAGTGTGTACCTTAAAGGGTACAAATGTCTGTACCTTGTACCTCCATTTTTGTGTTAGATGCTTGTGTGCATTTCCTGCAATAAACCCACAAAAAGCATCATTTGAGAGAGATTTACTTACAGCCAGGGACACATTTTTGTTTTTTGTTTTTTTTGACTCCACAATTGTATAGAATGAGATGATGAATGGATCCATCTCTTTTTTCTACCTTTAAGTGAGCAGATTATATTCTGAGTTGCCACTAGTATGTTAAAATCAACAGTCCAAAGCAAGCAGCACAAGACAGCCTCCTCCCTGTTGCTGGCAGGATGCCACAAATCCATGCGAACTGCAGTTAAGAAAAAAGGCTACTAGATGTCTTTGATGACAGCTACCAATTTGTCCATGTGCATGCTGATGAATTACTGTAAATTTAATGTTCAATAAGGAGTCATAGCTCCCATTAGCAACAAGTGTGCTGCAGTTGTCTGACCTGACAAAGTTGGCTCCACAGCATGCCTCTGCCCAGGTTGTCCACCACTACATCCAGCCAGGCCCCGAACCTGGAGGCTTGGCTCAATCTCCTGGCCAGCCAGCCATCAATTCCTGTACAGAGGACACACACATTAAGTCGCTCTGATGTATACTGAGGCTTTGAAACTGGATCAACTTATTGAATATGTTGCAATCTCACAAACAACATTTCATCTAGAACATACTGGATTTAAGATTAGAGGAATCTAAGAAAAGTATCACTGAGGTCATAAGGTCATGAGCAAGCGCTATTACCATCAAGTGCTATAAAGATTGTATAAAGAGGAACAAAGACCACTGGTGTCTCATACGTTGCCCAAGCAGCAATCACAACCACAATCCGAATATATCCTGAAACACAAAAATACAGTACAATTTATCCTTATGTGTTAGGATGGGGGATGAACAATTACATGTTGTTAAATGATGTTAAATGTGTTGGTTTTGATCAGATGGTGGATATTTATATCAGCCCAGTTTGGTGAAAGTTTCTTTTTGTCTCATCATCTTTTTTTTTTGTGATGAGTACATCATGGAGTAAAGATCTGATTGATGGGCTTTTCCAAGTGTTAATTTGAAAACAAAAACATTAGTTAATTCCCAAATTTAAACGTTTTTTATAATCTAAATGTCATCAATACATGTTTGGTATGGGCCAGATCAGTTAACATCATATCAGCATATCGGATATACTGGGAAAAAATATGTATCTGCAATATGTGGTGCATCTTCTGGTTATACCTCTCAGACTTGTACTGAGTTGGTTCAAATGACTGATTTTATCACACGAAGTTTCCGTTTAATGACCAGCACATACTGACTATATATCATAGGTAGGTACCATAACAGTCCATAGCCTAATTGGTGGTGTTTCATATAAGCGGAGGGGTCCCGACTTCTCACTTTTTGGGAGTGAACTGACGCTCCTATATCCCCAGGAGAAACATATTTCTTACCAATGATATTCGGCCAATACAGAAGAACCGTGGTCATCGGTTGTCGTCTTGTTCTTCCCGTAGTAATTTCTTCTCCTTCTTCCTCCTCCTCATCTTCTTCTTCCTGTTTTGGCGCTGCTCTTTCTTCTTCTATTGTTTTATTGCGATTAGCAAACAGCTTTTGAGTGCATTACTGCCACCAAGTGAAATGGAGTACAGATCAGAATGGCACGTATCCTGACCCTTAAAATCTTTTTAGGGCCTGAGCCTGAAGGTACTTCAGGCGAAGACCCTATTATGTTTGCTCGTTTCTTTTTCTTTTTTCTAAAAAAGAATATTGCCCAAAACAGTAAATTACCTGATCTCCACTGCGTAATTTCTATGATATTTAACTGTTTTTTTATTCATATATAATTCACATACAATATTCAATCTTGCTGATATCATGGACAGTGCAATAAAATATTGTCAGCAGTTTCATCATATCACAATATCATTTGCTTGCTATTCATTATGAAAATACTGCTATTCAGCCTTGTGTGACTGAATATCAGTCTAGATATTATGTCCTCCTCCTTTTTACATCTATGAATTACCCATTCCATTCCATGTTGTTGAAATGCCTGTAAAAATGAAATAGGAATACCTCCTCTATCCCACTCTTACTTTCATCTCTTCATAATTGAGGATTTGATCGTTTCATGTCAGCCATGCTATATTTAATACTAAACCCCTTTTTTCCTTTTCCTTGTTGCCCATTTCACATATTTGTCATGAACTCTTTTTGCAATTTTAAGCATTGTGGATTGTGTTTTTTTCTGAATGCATGTTTAATTCTTCACATTGCATTGCTGGAGTCAGACTGTATTGCCACCTTCCCAGGTCAGAACAAGAAGAACTGCCAAAAGTTGCCCTGTGTACACAGAAAAGCAATCACTCACCTTTTTGCTTTTCCATTCATCCATCCATCTTCTTCCACTTATCCTCTTAAGGGTCATGGGGGGTGGGGGGTGGGGGGCTGGAGCCTATCCCAGCAGCTTTCAGGCGAGAAGCGGGGTTTACCTTGAACAGATTGCCAGTCCATCACAGGGCCAACACATATAGAAAGACAACCATTCACACTCACAGTCATGCCTATGGTCAGTTTAGAGTATCCAATTAGCCTAGTCCCCATTTGCATGTCTTTGGACTGTGGGAAGAAGCCGGAATACCCAGAGAGAACCCACACAGGCACGGGGAGAACATGCAAACTCCACACAGAAAGATCCCGTGCCCGAGCCGGGACTCGAACCTGGAACCTTCTTGCTGTGAGGCAACAGTGCTTAAGCAAAAAATGAATTGGTGAACTATAACCACTAATGGGTAGTTTATGGAATGTGAAAGAAAGGGGGGGGGGACTCTCAATTTTTCTTAATTAAAATAATGTTTTTACCATATAATTTCTACAATTATCTTAAAAACCCTCTCTTGCTGTTTCTGAGGTTTAGGGTCAGGTGTATTCTTTCTATTTCATAATAGTTTACCATAACATGCTCTTTTTTCCAGTCCATAGGTTGAAAACCTCAGTGTTCAGGGCATGTAAATCTTTTTTTTTTTTCCAAAAAAGTTTAAATTTAATTAGGACACTGTATGTCACCACAGTGACTCAGTCAACTGGCTTCAGAGTTGAACCACTTATTCCTTGTACAGATTTGTCACTTCAAAACACAACCCAGTCACATAAAGTACGACACTGAAAATGACTTGAGCAAAGAACGGTTAAAAAGACCTTCATGAGAAGAAAAAGCAGCCAGGCTGGAGGAATTTGATTTACAGCTCCTTGGTGCAAGTTCCAGCATTAAACATTAAACATATAAAATAGATATAAATACTGACAAACACATTTCATGCATAAGGGCCATGCTTAAACCTCGGTGTTCAGAGTTCAGAATGTTTATTGCAATGGAAATGAAACTGTTTTTGTGGAGGGTTGTTTTGAAGGTAATTGTCCTGCAGTGCCCCCCAGAGGGCAGCAGCTGGAAGGCACAGTGTACAGGGTGAGTGAGATCAGAGATGATCTTGCCGGCTCTGCACAGTGTTCATTTACAGTAGAGTGATTCAGTGGATAAAAGGGGTGAGCCAGTGATTTTTTTATGCTCTGTTGATGATGCACTGTAATTTCTTCTGGGAGAGTGTGTCGAGATTGCCAAACCAGACTGTAATGGATAACATGAGGATGCTTTCCACAATGGCTGAGTAGAAGCGGAGCAAGAGATGAAACTTAACTCTGAACTTCTTAAGCTGTTAGAGATGGAAAAGTCTTTGCTGGGCTGAGGCGGGTTCTAACAAACCATCCATCACCTCAGGTAGGGAAGGCGGCAACTTGCCGACACTGTTTACAGTGGGGACAGGAGGCTGCTGATGTCAACTGAGGAGATAATTGGACATTGGAAGGAATACTTTGAAGAACTTCTCAATCCCACCAACACATATTCTATTGGAGAAAACAGAGTTGGGGGAATAGTGGGGGGGGGGGGGGGGTCGTCCATAGGGAGTGAAACAACTCTGTGGTGGCAGAGCTCTGGTGGTAGGTGAGATCCATCCTGGGTATCTCAAGGCTCTGGATGTTTTAGGGTTGTCTTGGTTGAGAGGTCTTGACATTATTGGAGACAGTGCCTTAGGGATGGCAGACTGGTGTGGTGGTCCCCATTTTTAAGAAAGGTAACCAGAGGGTGTGTTCCAACTATTGGGGAATCACTCTCCTCAACCTCCCTTTAAAAATGTACGCAGGGCCACCATATACAGACAGACAACCATTCACACTCACGGGCATACCTATAGTCAATTTAGAGTATCCAATAGCCTAGTCCCCAATTGCATGTGTTTGGACGGTGGAAAGAAGCCGGAGTACCCGGAGAAAACCCACGCAGGCACAGTGAGAACATGGAAACTCCACACAGAAAGATCCCATGCCCGAGCCGGGACTCAAACCCGGGACCTTCTTGCTGTGAGGCGACAGTGCTAACCACTGCACCACCATGCTGCCTGTCCCTGTACCATTTCAGCCAAATTGGAAGAAAAAAAAAAAACCCTCAAAGCATTCCTGACATCATGAACATAATCAAAATTCTGCTCAACTGTCATAAATCTTGAGACGAAAACTAGATTTGGGGTCAATGACCGCAGTGAAAGCAAAACATCTGAAAATCAAATACTTAGCTAAAGAGAAAATACCTGTGAACTCAAATTATCATGATGTTAATTTCCATCTGTGATATTTGGTGTATTGGTAATGGACATATCAGAAATATTTTGGTGGGTGGTACATCAGTTAGTTGAGGTATATCCTTTAAATCCCATACAAACCCGCATCTCTCCTGCATAAATCATGGACTTCCTGTCTCAAAAAAGGTGCAAAAAAACAAGTCTGTGTTGGTGAATATTTCTTGACTCAAAGCCTCTACTTTAAATTGTATCAACTCACATAGATACCAATTGAATCAATGACCCATTAATGAACCACCTGAATACCAGTTGAGGCAGCAACTCTCATGTGACCTCAACCACTCTAAAACCAAGACCTCACATCTGACTAAGCCTGCAACTCCCCACCAGTGACTTAGAACTGAAGAAGCCTCTTGTATGAGAGGCAAAATGTCTGAAACTGAAACAGTCCAGTTGCCTATGACACAGCACCAAAGAAATCTATGCATTTATAATTTGCAGGCTGGATTGTTGCAAATCCTTATTCTTTGGTTGCTCTTACAAATGCCTTAAGGCTTTCTTGCTGATTTAGAACATTGCTGTGTGGACACAGGCAGGAAAGAGATATTTACCCCTGTATTAGTTTTACAATTGTCTAGCTGCAAAATCTTGAAAACACCTCAGAATTCTTCTCCTTACTTACAAAGTCCTCAGTGGCCAGGCATGATTGAGCCTGAAAGCGCACATAGAATGTTCTTACTCACTAAAATACTTTGCTCCAAAGTTAATACTAATTTGTGGTTCCTAGATCTCTTCTGGCATCTTTTAATGGAAAATTAGGGTGTTTAAGACTGAAATTTGTAAGCATTTTATGTAGATAAAGCCAAGTGTTTTTAAGGAGATGGATAAAGCATTATGTGGCTAACTAGCCACACGGTGGAGCAACTCAGCCTGCTGGAAAACGACACTCAATCATAACTTCACATTGACATTGTATGATGGCTCTGCGTTATTCGTCAATATATATGGTTTGGAAAAGAGTGGAATATTTGATAGGGTGGCCGAGGCACGAAAACAACAAAACAAAACAAAAACGTTTCAGTTACTGAAGTCGGCTGTGTTTCCAGGCATTTTAGGGAGCTGATCAACTGACCTGTAGAGTCAGATCATGTGACAGAATGGAGGCGTAGCTGAAAGCATTCACCACATACACACTACCAGGAACCCATTTCACAATAAACGGACAAGGCGACCAACTCTTCAGGTGAACTCGGCTTCCATCGTTTTTGCTCCCATCGTAATGAAATGAGGGGAGCATGGGGGCCAAAGAGTCGAGGATAGGATTCCTGTCGTATGACGAGGCAGTAAAGAGAGGTAAAGACTAACATGCGGTCTAAATCCTTCTCGCAGTCCGCTAGCTTTACGTTAGCTAGCTGACTGTGTTCCAGGCTAGCCCGGTACACTCGAGCTTGACGTTTGAAGCACCCGTATATGTTTAAGTGACGTGGTCCTTGGGCCAGGTCCAGACACGTTCATTTCTAATATGTTGGCCCTCTCGGAACCTTTCAGATATTTCCATCTCAGCACAGAAGGACCTCGTTGAGCTGAGCTTCAACCTTTTACCTGTCAAGTTTAATAAGCGCTTAGCGAGTAAAGTCATTTTCTGCAACCGCCGTCTTGAAAATTGCTCTAACCTACATTATGTGCGTTCTTCATTGAAATTTTATTGTTGACGGTTCATAAAATGTTCAGGCTGGAGTAATATTAGGTGTGTGCCTTTTGTTGACAATCTTCTTCGTGTCAAATTGAAAGATATGACATGAACTGCGTTTGGCAAGACGTCCGCTCCTTAGCTCCCAAAGCGTTGTGTGTGTGGCGGGGGCTGGTGGAGGGCAGTGTTAATGGTCGAGGAGGGGTTGGCTTGGCAATATATGCCAAAACAGCTGTGTAAGGCTTCTCGATGGTGTCAACAGCTGGCTGGTACGACGCGATACCTTTAGTGTATAATGTACGTGCTAGCACTAGCTTTCGTTTTGGCTAGCTAGCATTATGGATTGCTACATTTAAGGTTGATTAGGGAAATACCTGCAGACCCTTCATTTTCGGGGTTGTCTGGTTGATTTCAAGCCTAGCCATGTGACGTGAGTGTTTATCATCTGTGTGGGTGCCATGGTACCGTCAGGGTGCCCCTAGTTAACAATCTGTGTAGTCAGGACGTTTGGTGGCGCAACAAACAGATGTGCTTTACATTACCGCCACTGTGTTTTGTCTCTTCAATTTTGCCAGCGGGCACATTTTTTGGACTGGCGCAGGAGCCAGTGGTGCATGTCTGGTAAACATGAAACTGGGTCTCTGTGGCCTGCATCTGCTGCAGCGTCAATTGATATTGTTATTTTTGACATGGGATTAAAATTCATTTTCAGTAGAAAAGAATTTTCTTTCAGATAAGTTTAAGACAAGTACAAAATTTAATTGGTTATGTCACTACCGCGTATAGAGATGTCATGTTTATGTGGGTATCTGTGTGTGTGTGTGTGTGAGTGTGCGCATTTATAAGTGCGCACAAGGGATGTTTTTCAAGCGCTTTTTCCAACTGCTCTTTACTCCCTGGGTGACAACAGCTGAACTTTGTCAGTTCCTGGCTCATAAAGACTCTAACACTGCTGATTCATTATTGTGACTTTTTGTTTTAGCATCCTCTCTTTTTCAGATTGATGTCTTACAGATTCATTGTTTTTTTTTTTGGAAGACTCAAACAAGTTAATGTTTGTTTTTGTAGGAATTGTTTACTTTTAATTCCAGCTAGATGTGTTTAAGGGGTGCTTTGTCACTTCTAATGCTTAAATAATATAGTTTTGGTATCATCTACTTGTGTGTGTGTGTGTGTGTGTGTGTGTGTGTGTTTTATGATTGCAGTTTTGAAGTATAACCAAGTACGAGAATACAGTCATATCCACTTGGCCTATCATTTGGGTGACAGTCCTCTAACAGATTGCTATTCCCACTCTGCTGATCACATGTGACCAAACATACACACAGGCAGAGGAATTATCCAGTGACAAGTCACATGGCAGCATTCCTAATTCCTACAGGTGGCCCTACTGCAGCAATTACGGGGTCACTTTGTATGGAAATTCACTCTGGTTGGATGCTGTAAGGATAATAAGTAGGAAGCATCTCATTCAAAGAGTTCTGCTTTGATGTGTTTCTGTCATAAGCACAAGGTCACCTCCTTGAGGCCTAATTGTGCAGTGCTGCTTACTTAGTGCTCTGTATTGTATGTCTCTGTATGTTTGTGTTGGTGGTTAAGCGTCAAACTGTAAAACTAGTAAATCTATGAATATCTGTTTTTATTGATGTCTATTAGTCTTTTATCTCAAACTTAGCATGTGCATTGCTGGTGTGAGTTTTTGTTCGGAGTCTGAGGGTGTGTGGTAGAGATGACAACTATTGAGATAATGGACCGAGAAGGCAGACAAGGTTCAAAATAGCTTTGATACTGTTTCTATGTGGTGATTAAAACAGCCAGAGAGCCAACATTACTGAAATAATTCAGGCAGACTGACATGAGAAGCTGGAAGACTGAGTTCAAATTGGGAGATTGTAAGGGAGGTTTTGTGATGTCAAACAACAAAAAAACCCATCCCTAAAACAAAGGGCACTGCAATAAAGACAGAATTGTGAAAGTGAAAGAACACGGTAAAACAGTTCTTCATTGACTGTGTGGAGATGAAGTCTGTCTGCTAACTAATGAGCAGTAAAATGCGTAAAAGCTGCTTTGTGGAAGAGTACACTAACAACATAATTTGATGAAACAGCACTTAAATCTTATAAATTGAAAAGGGATGCACAATTTTGAAAAATAGATGTTGTATTATTTTGTCTGATATTGTAATATTCCATCCATCGTCATCTTCTGCTTATTCCTTACTAGTAAGGGTTGCGGGGGGGCTGGAGCCTATCCCAGCATCTACGGGCGAGAGGCGGGGTACACCCTGGACAGGTCGCCAGTCCATCGCAGGGCCAACACACAGAGACGAACAACCATTCACACTCACATTCATACCTACGGTCAATTTAGAGAATCCAGTCTGCCTAGTCCCCAAATTGCATGTCTTTGTATGCTGGGAAGAAGCCGGAGTACCCGGAGAGAACCCACACAGACACGGGGAGAACATGCAAACTCCACACAGAAAGATTCCGCGCCCGAGCCGGGACTCAAACCCGGAACCTTCTTGCTGTGAGGCCACAGTGCTAACCACTGCACCACTGAGCAGCCCTATTGTAATATTATTTGGAAAATTACAGGACAGAATTTTTTTTAAACCCCATTGCTGTGCATGGAAATACTAACTTGTGGCCTGCTATTATGCAAATTCCTGGATATTAAGGGCTCATGTAGAGATGTCTTGGAAAAGTAGTAGCTTCAGTGGAGGTTGAGGTTGTGTATTTTTGTTTTCTGGTTCAGATTCAGGGTCCAAGACATATGGTAATATCACTGAAGTTGACATTTTTAAAATGCTAAAACTGTAAACAAACCAGTTACTGGGTGAGACAACTATCTTGCAGAAGGTGTGTGTTTGTGTGTTTGTTTCGGGGGGTACTGAATCTTAGCATTTTAGAAGGAAGCAGGAAAGAGGCAGAATAGAGGATTACCCAGACTGCAATACGCGATAATTATGGAGTTTTTTTAATTGATGGAATCTGTCAATAGTGCCCCACTGGGGTCCAACACAGTTTTAAAAGCCCCTGAAATGAGCATAATAGGGCCTCTCTAAGGTTGGTATTCAATTTGAGATCTTTATTCCTCAAAAAAAAAAAAAAATCAGCAGACAAATGTCACATTGCGAGACTGTCAAGTCAAAGATAACGAATTGTATGCCCTGATAACTTTTAACTATTATTGGAAAAATGCTTGATGTTTCCAATGTACAATATTAAGTAATTGCAAACTGAATTCACCCTTTTGAACCCGAATTTGAGCCGACTCACTCACACAGAAATTAATGAAGCATAACATTGAACTGCTAAAACTAACTTTTATGTTGAGGAATGCAAGTAAATAGCTATAATTTGACATCTTATTCAAGAAGAAAAAAGTGATTTACTTTGTTTCTGTTTTTTTGAAAACATTAAATGTGAAAATTAATGATAACAATAATCATTTTATTTTAACATTAAAAATATCATTTTGGTTTAAGAGCTGCTACATACTGTTGTATCAACCATTACAGAAACCTAAAAAATGATTCTGTTAATGACAAATGCTGTTAATTTAGAGCAGCTGTGGCATAAAAACTTATGGGATTGGGAGATGGTGTAATAATTTGTCAAGCACTCTCTCTCTCTGTCTCTCTGTCTTTCTCTCTCTCTCTCTATATCTCTATCTATATATATTTGTGTGTGTGTGTGTGTATATATATATACATACATGTATGTATATATACATATATGTATGTATATATACATATATGTATGTATATGTGTATATATACACACACATATATGTATGTATGTATGTATATACATACATATATGTGTGTGTGTGTATATCTATATGTATATATGTGTATATATATGTGTATAGTGGTTGTTATAGTGGGGCAGAGTTTAACCGTGACAGGAACACGAGGTTTGGCTGTAATTTTGGCTGCATGGTTAGCCAAATCATTGCCTCTTGAAACAGAATCCTTTGTTTTGGTCTGGGCTTCACATTTGATTACTGCAATGGCTGTGGGTTCACCCATAACGTGCCAAAGTCGTGTAAAGACCTGAACGCATACCTGGAATCAGTGAAAACCTTTTACAGTTTTACCTTTTGCTAGACAGCAGGCTCTCATGAGTTCGTGTAATTCGGCAACTTGGGCGGAGCTGGAGGGTGGCAGAGTGGCACTTTCACCAACAACAAAAATCATCACAGATTGCATACCCTGCGTACGGCACACCATTTTCCCTATGTGCTGAACCGTCGGTGTAGAAAACAAGGTCTGGGTTAGCGAGAGGTGTTTCTGAAAGGTCAGGTCTTGGTTAGGAGGAAAGGGTGATAACTTCTGTGCATTTATGGGGATTGCCGTCATTTTCTGTAGATAATAGCGTGGCTGGGTTGAGAATAGAGCACCTTTTGAGGTTGATGTGCGGGGCTGTGAGAGTTAGTACATAATTTGCCTCTCTAGAACCGGTATTGTTTTGGTGTACTTCTCTGGTGATGAGAGTGAGTGCATCATGTGGAATCATAATGGTGAGGGGAGAGCCAAGAACTACTGTATATCTGCAGACTTTCTGATGGCGAGTGCAGCTGCGGCTACCGCTTTCAGGCAATGTGGAAGTCCCCTCTCTACTGGATCCAATCTAGCAGAGACATAAGCGTCATGTCGGTGAGAAGAGTTAAGTCGTTGTGTGAGAACAGACTGGGCATATCCATCTTTTTCATGAATGAACAATGTAAATGTTTGGTTGTAATCAGGTAGCCGTAGTGTAGGGGCTGATAACAAAGCCTGCTTCATTTTATCAAATGCCTGTGTGCGGTGTTGTACTTACTGAGGGTTTTGATATTTTTTGGAGTGGAGCAGCAAGAGAAGCGTAGTCAATTATTCACTGCCTGCAATAACCTGTCATTCCCAGAAATGTTTTCATTTGTTTTCATTCAAATGGCTTTTACTCTTGATGAACAATGGAGAGTTTAAGTGCAGCAAGTGGCCTTCTTTGGCAGCTTTTTTTTAGCTTGATACTGAACATATGAGGTAGCTACTAGCCAGTCTAGCCACCAGGTTAAATAAAAATAAACCATGTCAGCCAATAATTCAATTCACGGTTGACTATAGCATAGCAGGGTTCCATCGCATTCACCATGCGCCTAAAGCCGGTGTTTTCCACCACTGAATAAGCTCTCAAATCCTGAAAAATAAAGTAGGCAATGGACACCGTAATTTTCTGCGACCACGGTGAAGAAGATGGGAACTTTTGGCAACCACCGCTGTCACTGTCCACTGTGGTTTGTTTCGGGTTGCGCCACAGCTTCTTGGGCTCGGTCTCAGTTAGCATTTCCTTGTCCGGGTAATGACGTTTTAGGTGGGCTCGCAGGTTGGTGGTATTTCCAGAGTACTTAACGTTTGTGTGACACAGTTTGCAAACTGCCATACTTTTGTCAAAATCGTTGCTTTCCTTTTTGTTTTTGAACTCAAAATGCTCCCACACATGTGTATTTAAGCATGCAAGCGCTGGATTTATACTCACCGCCAATGTTCCCTCTAAGCTGCACGCTTCTGCCGCTCTACCGCTCGCATATTCTCAGCACACAAGAAAACCTCTGCTGCGCATAGACTCGGTGAGTGACAGGTATCCAGCCAAGGATATGATACGGTTCACTTACACTACGCAGCCAATCAAAGCATTCACAGTGCTTGCGTGTGTGCCCTGCCCATACGCGCCGTGGCACAGTGCAGGTTAGCTAGCTAACAACAATGCGGCAGCGATAAGAGACGGTGACGGTAGCTCAGCGGTTGAGTTGTAAACCCCCGAAAATATTAAAAGTAAACTAATAGAAATTGCTGCTGTAATTTGATTCTTTTAATAAACCATGTACCTTGCTATGCTCCCAGGTGTGGAACAGGTGTGTGGCCAAAACGTGCACAACTGATGTTGCTCACGTTGATCTTCAGTGTGCTCAGGGAGCAGTGTGTATGCCCAGACACATGAAAAATTAGAGGGAACAATGCTCGCCGCCATTCTCCTGAATCTCTCAGCTCTAACCGGATGAGAAAGGCTTCGGTGTCTGGGTAACTAGAAATGCTCTACAGCGACACTAGCGGCTGGCAGACTTAATTGCTCTTCCTGCAAAGTGCGGAACACGGGGGATTTGGATGGGGCTTAATGTATCGATACCCGCGGCTGAACAATCTATACTCACTGGGGAAACAATATATATATATATATATATACACACATATATACATAACATATACATATATATATATATATGTATATATATATATATATATATATATATATATATATATATATATATATATATACACATACATATATATATATATATATATATATATATATATATATATATATATATATATATATATATATACATATATATATATATATATATATATATATATATATATATATATATATATATACATATATATATATATATATATATATATATATATATATATATACATATATATATAATATCGCAGAATCGATAAAATTGCTCAGCCCTACTGAACTGTCCCTTTCCCGTCTGGTGGGGGCGAGTGTCGTCCCACCAGGGCTGCAAGCACTGCAGAAGCATTGTTTTGTTTCCAGGAAGATGCTATCTGGAGTGCAGAAAATGGTACAGTTCAATTTACAAAGTAAATCTTGCCTGCCCTAGTAGATTTACTGGAGTGGTATCAGAGAACAAGAATGTGTGTGATGTTGCAAACTCTGTCGTGTTTTCTGTGAATGGACCTATTGTTACCTTAGCTGGTTCAGACACAGACAAAACACATGGGAATTCCTCCTACTCCCACTGCTCTTACTGTTTATGAAGATGGAGTCAGATTATTTACTTCACTCGGTTTTAACATGGAGAGGGAAGCTCCCGTGTCCACCAAAAATGATATTTTTTTGCCATTTACCTTAATTTTCAGATGGGGTTCCTCTCTTTGTCAGGATGATGTGTGGTACATCTTGGACTGGATTGAAATCTGTTTGTTTGGTGTCGAGGGTTTCCCTTTCCTTTGAAACTTCCTCTGAAGTTTCTTCTGCCACCGCTTCTCCTTCCAGCTCCACTTGAATAATGACAAACTTGAGCAAGCATGAATGTTTCCATCAGTCTACAGTCTCGCAGTTCTGTTTTCTCCCAGTGATGATGTGCAATTTCAACCAGTTCCTGCATTGTTTTCCCAGTCCAACCAACTGTTAGTTGTACTTTCGATTTGATTTATGGTATTAATCCATTCACATAAAGATTTTGCAAGTATCCTAGTGGTAGAGGACCCATTTGCTGTTGTGATAAGCCACAGGTTTCTCTAGCTGTAGACATTAGTCTTTTTGTAGAATTCCCAAGGACTTTCTTCCCTTCCCTGTTTCAGTTTATTGAGTGGGGCAAAATCCACAGGTAGCACTATTTCTTTCTGAATGGCAAGAGCTATGATATTATAATACCACTGGGCCTGCTGAGGAGTTACTGCAGCGGCCTTAGTAGGGTTTTGGGGTATTTTGCAACTCTCAAGTACCTCAATTTTCAAATCCTGAGGTAATGTCAATTTAAGAAGCTGCATCATGTCTGGTAGGTGGGGTTGGTATATGGTACACACTGAGTCCCATTCTTCAAGCCATTTCTGCCGATTCTTGCGGATGTGTCAGGGGAAATCTTCAACACTTTCCTTCAGTTCCCTCTGGCTCCATGATTTGTACGTTATTTCATTTCCCACTGTGATAAGTGGGGCCAGAGTAGTTATATTGGTTTTCTTGGGCCTCTTTCCCGTCCTAGTGGCCCATCCACGAGGATTCTCCCTGTGGTTATTCAATATGTTTCTTGTACATTCTAGGACCCATTCATCCTCTGTATTTTCCCCTTCACTAGAATCATTTACTTCCTTGACAGGGTACAGAGAATGTGTTGTTAATGTTTTATTTGGGTTATGTTTTGGAGAAGGCAGATTGATTTGATTGTTTTCGCTAGTGTTAATCTGCGTTGTGTATTTGGTTTCATCCAATTTGGCTGTTAGTTTTTTTGTTTTGGTCAGTGAGTGAAGCTACTTGGGACTCAGCATGGTGTCGTTGACTCTCACTTACCCAGAATCGAAAAGCATGTAGTTGTTTTTCATTTGCTTTGTGAAATGTTAATTTCTCCGTTAGGTTTTCAGACTATTGCGATCAAAAGTACCATTGCCAGGGAATTTCCGAAGTCCATCCTTTGCAGTAATCCCATCCCAACTTTTAACAAAGGTAACACTCTCAAGCCCATAATTGTCAACCATGTACTTGACAGGCCCCATCCTGCCATCACCAGACTTCCTACCAAAGAAGTTTCCCATTCTGCCTTTTTTTTCAGCAATTTATCACAATTTAGAAATCAAATAAGATCAAAAAATTTGGAATAATGAAAATAATTCAAAAGGAATGAAAGTCAAAAAACAGCACGGAATAGTAAGAAATGGTAAGAAATAGCAGGTCATCCTTCCCTTTCCCCAAGAAAATCCAACCTTGAGTAACAAGGGCTGAAATTGTCGTCGTCGTCCTCCGCTTAGCCGGTTGGTCCGGGTCGCGGGGGCAGTAGCCTCAGCAAGGAAGCCCAGACTGTCCTCTCCCCAGCCAATTCCACCAGCTCTTCCAGGGGAATCCTGAGGCGTTCCCAGGCCAGCCGAGAGACATAATCCCTCCAGCGCATCCTGGGTAAGGCTGCAACAACGAATCGATAAATTGATTAAAAGTCGATTAATAAATTCGTTGCCAAACGAATTTTATTATCGATAATTCATCGGCCAAGAACCGTGAGTGTTTTTTGACATGTAATGCCGCGAATATATGAAGGGGAGATAAGTAAGAGTTGCGCGCACTCGCGACTGCAGATCACAACAACAATGGTGGTGTCCACTGCAGCAGCATGTGGTGATAGGATGAAAAGAGCTGGGCTGGGAGTATTTCACTCTCATTAAAGAAAAGAAAAAAATTACTTGAAAACTTAGCAAGGAGGACTTCGCTTGGCATGGGAACATGACTGTCATGAATGAACATCTGAGCAGAAAGCACGTAGGAGTTTTAGCGGAGCTGGATGAAGACTCGCCTCGATAAGTTAGCTTGTGGGCTTGCCTGTAGCAAACTGAGTTGTCTTGGCTTTGAACATTTAAAATGTACTTTCCACAGCGGAAAGCCTGGTTTCTTTTTACCGTTCAGTACTAGTCAGGACTCGGGTCCCATCAGTCCATTTATTGCTCTATTTGTGCCATAGAAACATAAACGCAAAGACGTGATGAATTCACTTAGCAGGTTGCTGATCCGGTCTGGGGCGGAAATACGACATGCGTGTACATGTAATTACCGGATACAGTCGGCGGGTCTAGATCGGATCCGAGCTTTGAGCAGTAATAGAAACCAGGCTTTAGCATGCAGCCCTGCACCTTAAAGCTGAGACATCTACATCATCTATACATCTATACCTGCTGCGTGCCAGATTATAGAATCAAGAACATGAGCAAACCACCCTTTTCCGGCTGAGGACATGGCCTCAGATTTAGAGGTGCTGATTCTCATTCCAGCCGCTTCACATTCAACTGCGAACTGTTCCAACAAGAGCTGCAGGTCGTGGTCTGATGGAGCTAAGAGGACAACATTATATGCAAAAAGCAGAGACGACATCCTCCCGCCACCATACTCGACCCCCTCCACCACCCGGCTGCTAGGGCTGCAACTAACGATTAATTGAATAATCAAATAATCTGCGATTATCTTATTGATTAATCGGATCATCACACTTTTTTGCAATTACCTTTACAATTTAGCATGAAGTTGTTTTCGGCATTGTTCTAACTAACAATAAAGACAATAAAAATGAATATTTCCTTCAAAAATATTTATTACAGCTTTGACTGTACAACAACTGTACTGTTAAGTACATAAATATATCAAGTATTCAATTAAATAAAAAAGTTCCTGAACATTACACAATTTTTTTTCAGGCAAAATGCAGTAAAGTTTATAAATCAAATAAAGGTGCTGCTAAACATATAAACATAAATATGCAAATATTACCTTTTTTTTAAAACCAAGGTTGTAGCAGTGATATTAAAAAAAAAATAAATCAAGTAAACTGAACAGCATTAACAGCTACATGATTCATAGTTTATTCAGATTGAGGAAGGTTAGCATTTCCACATGTTCTGCTGTGAGGCTGGCTCTCTTCTGAGAGCAGATGTTACCAGCTGCAGAGAATATTCTTTCTGCCGGGGTGGATGTTGCAGGAATGCACAATACTGATCATGCCACCTCTGATAGTGTGGGAACACTCTTCTCATTCCCCCCCACCATTTGAGAGGGTCTTCCTTTTTGGCTAGAGGTGGCTCATGGAAGTACCACTGAACTTCATTCCTCACCATTTGGATCTTTTGCCATACATACTCATCTTGCTGCACCCAGGTTTCAGTAAGTGCTAATACACCAATCTGATAATTAGTAATTAAATCGTTCTCTAGGAGAGACTTGGATGGGAGAGATAGAATATTAAGCAAACCACATTTAATAGTTGTATTGGGTTGATTTGCTGGAGCAGTGGTTTTAATTTTAACTAAGTTGCTATAAATTACTCCTCCAGATTTGGGTGTAGGCTTATATAGCCTCGGGGCAGACACAGTTTCTATAGGCTGGGTGTGTGACAACACGAAGGAACCAGCAGAGGGGCGTGTTAAACTGCAGCTCTGCCTGCTGGTCTGAACTCTGGGTGCTTGTAGTTGCTAGTATGGCTAATAAATTGGCCTATGTTCCTAGATAAGAGAGATGCACCATCCAAAGTAGGATGGACGCCATCTCTCCGAATCAGACCAGGTTTTCCCCAGAAGGAGCTCCAATTGTCTTTATAAGCCACGTTGTTATCTAAGCACCACCTAGACATCCAGCGATGGAATGAATGCATGCGGCTAAACATGTTGGGAGTAAAATGGGAGGGAGGGAGTAAAATCCATGATGGGGATGCAACCAAAGAAATGTCATATATCCCTAAATGGAAGGTCTGATCAGGTGGATATCTTGAAATTTACAGACAACTCAGTTATTGTAGCCTTGCTGAGCAGTGATGATCCTGATCATGGACCTCTTCAGTGACTGTTGTAAATCTTCAGGCAAATGGCAGATGGTGGTTCAGAATCTGTCTGAAGCCATCAAGAAGTGTTTCTCCATGGCTTCACCAAACTCCTCCCATATCTGCCACACACCGCTTGGTTTGACAGCATCTCTCATGGCCAGTGTCCACCAATGGGTTCTTGGATTACCGCCACAACAGGCACCGACCATGTTACAGCCACAGCTTCGACCCGCCGCCTCAACAATGGAGGCACGGAACATTGCCCACTAGAATTAAATGTCCGCTGCTCATTCCTCCTGATCACACCTGTTCAGGTCCCACTGTTGTGGCCATTGTGAGTGTTGAAGTCTCCCAGCAGAACAACGGAATCCCTAGAAGGGGCACTCTGCAGTTCTCCCTCTAGAGGATCCAAAGAAGGGGGGTACTCTGAACTGCTATTTGACACATAACCGTAAACAGCAGGCAGGACCCAAGTCCCCACCTGAAGGTTGAGGGAGACAACCTTCTCGTCCACCAGGTTAAACTCGTACAGGTTTTGAGCCAAGGGGAAACAAGTATTGCCAGCCCTGTCCGTTGCCTCTCACTCCTGGCAACGGCAGAGTGGAAGAGAGTCCAACCCCTCACGAGAGGACTGATTTCAGAGCGCTTGCCGTGCATTTGGCTGAGTACTGTATCTTGGTGGAGGATTTTGTGTGTCCCAATGATCCCAGCAGCTAAGTTGTTTGGGGCTTTTATGCCTCTGGTAGGGTCACCCAAAAACAAACAGAGGAAGGGACCAGACAAAGAGTAGCTCAAAAGACCCCAATGAAGAAAACAACCTTTTCCAAGTCCCAACAAGTTTTCCCTCACCCAGACGTTGGTCAAAGGGACCCCCTCTGAAGCCAGGCCAGGAGGCTGTGCCTGCACCCATGGGGCATTGCTGGGCACAGCCCAAAGAGAAAATGTGGGTTCCCCCCTCCAATGGGCTCACCACTGATGGGATGGGCCAAAGGGGTTGGATGCTGTGTGGGATGGTTGGTTGCCGAGAGCGGGGACCTCTGCTTAGGCTGCTGCCCTCGTGACCCGACCCTAGACAAGCGTAAGAGGATGAATGAATGGATGGATGGATATTTCAAAAAAATTATTAAAATCCAAAGCTCAAAAGTCTCTCAGGGCAGCCATAATAGATGAAAGCAGGCTATGCAGGAGAACATAACTGGTTTTCAACCCCTGTCTGAGGTTTTTGTTTGTTTTTGTTTTTAAGGTTAAAGGACAATTCTGGCACAAAATGAACCTTAGGTGTGTTCATTCATGGCATCATTTATTGCATTTGCACTAACTGAGCTGTTACCCAGCAGAGTGTGGAAAAAGCTTTCAATATGGTGTTCACCATTGTAAAGGGGTGTTCACACCAAACACAACGCAAATTTTTCCCGCGACAAGTTTACATGTAAAGTCTATGTAGCGAGGTGATTAGACGTGAATTCACGTGTATACTCGCCGGGTGACGCGAATAACGCAACGCGAATTTCGTGGTGACAATTTCACAACGCAAATTTCGTGTATTCGCGTATTCAACTTGCGCGACAAATTCGTGTGACATTGTGTTGAGAGAGCCTATCAGCGTTGAGATTTCCCTTGCATCAGTGAAGTCACGTCAGTGGTCCTTGCTGTAGTTGGTGTCCGACTGGGATACCAGCTGTGTGCTCCTGCGGATTGTGTCATGTATCCGGATACAGCGGCGTTTGGTTTTCCGCCGTATCTAGGACTTACAACAGATACAAGCCAGCAACGGTTGTTTGGTCAGCCATTGTTGATGATGGAAGGAAATGGTGGAAAAAAATTCTCCTCGCAGGGGAAAAAAGTTCGCGCGAATGATGCAAATATAAACATATTGATCCAGTGATCAAATTAGCGCGAATAAAGCGACGCGATAATTCACATCGTGTTTGGTGTGAACACACCTTTAGACACCAAAGTATCAGACCCCATGGGAGGGGATTCCGAGTTACTGTTACTGTTGGAAGCCTCGACAGTCACACCGTGAATGAAAAAGAGCTTCTAGGTATTACTCAGCTGTTTTCTCTCCTGTAACCGGGCTGCCATCAGCAAGACTGGACACAGTCTAGAAGGGAACACAACGGTGTCCGCAGCATGATGTAAATCCTGAAATCAAGTGAGCTCAGTTGACCTTTCAGCCGTAGTGTACTGTTAACAGAAATGACTCCAGGAAGGAGGCTTCTTCTCTTTTCTCTAATTTCAGCTGCCTCTTGAGCAGTAAATAGATGATGTTTTGAAGGATGTTTCAATTGCTAAAATGCATTTGGAGGAGAGAGGATATTAGAGTGAAGTAACAAGTATAATTGACATGTTCCCATCAGTCGATTCACTCTGTACAACACATACGGTATGGGATATCATTACCTCACGTGGCTCAACTGAAGACACCTCTATTCAAGCCTTTGCAGCAGATGATCAGTGGTGACGTATGCGAGGCCCCGGCTGCACATATAAACCCCGTTACCACAGTCATCCCTCTTAGAGAACACCTCTTCAAGTCAGGCTAACTAGGTGTGGCTCGCTAGCTTGGTCTCTCTCTCTCTCTCTCTCTGGCTACTGCCCACAAAATTAGCTTAACTGCCCCACTTGGTGTTAGCTGCTGCAACCCACGGAGCACTGGTTTTGTGTTTTTCCCTTGGTTTTGTGTCTCGTTATGAGCGTGTTACCTCAGCAGCCACGGACGAAGTCCAATGTCCGCCCCTGTCCTCAGGGATGAGGTTTCTCCTTGCACAACAAGGATCTCCAAAAATGCTTGTCTGGTCTGCCTGGGCATCGTCCACGCCAGGAGAGTGTTGACTGAGCCCAGGTCTTGTGACTCCTGTCACCAGCTCTGACCTTGGAGAGGCGGGTCAAGTTTGTGGCAAGAGTGCAAGGAAGGGCAGCCATTGCATGGCACAATCCCCTCCTCTCTGAATCAAAGGACCCAGCCTCATCTGAGACCGGCGGTTGACAGCTGGGCATACCACATGGAGTGCGAAGACAGGTTAGCTGGATTTGAGCTGGGTGCCTCCGAGGGCGCGAGCCAACCACTACCAGAGAAAGAGAGCAGTCATCCTAGCTTCAGGATTGACTCAAGAGGGGCCTCAGCAGCCTGGAGACACTGCTGCCCCTCACCTGTTGCTGCCAAAGAGGCCACGTTTATGTTTTGTTCAGGAGTCCAGTCCCAAGAAGCACTGTGCTCTCCTCACACAATCTCCCGAGCACAACCCCCCCACCCTCACAGATAACTGCCCTTTGAGCGGTGCCTGTTGTTCACTGTGTGAATGTTCTGAGTGTTCGCTTGCTGAATTCAATAAAGGTTTTGTTTTGTTCTCAAAACACTGCAATAAATCAAAAAGCAAACACTGCAAATCATATGAGCTGGGGCGGCCCAGTGTTGCTGTTCCCATTCGGGTTTGATTCCGTTTTGGTGGCTGCTCTGCGGGGCATGTATACAGTACATGTCCCATACTATATGTGTTGTACCAAGTGAATCAACTGAAAGGGTACGTAATGTTATGAGTATAACTACTGTTCCCTGAAGGAGAGGAACGAGGTACAACACTGGGTTGCCCCCCTGCGCAGCTGGGCTCGGTGAAGAGCGGCTATTGAGCTGAGGGATGACTGTGGTGACGGGGTTTATAACTGCAGGTGGGGCCTCACATACGTCAGCACAGATCATCTGCCATAAAGGTGTGAATAGAGGTGTCCTTAGCTGAGCCATGCGAGGGCGTGATATCGCAGATTTTATGTGTTGTACCTTGTTCCTCTCCTTAAAGGAACAGTAGTTATATTCATTACATTACATTTTGTTTAGACTGAAGTGAGAATAAAATGCTCAGTTAGTCAGCCTATGCATGATACAGGGTATACATGGGAAATGCGCCCTGTGGGCCACAATCTATCCATCCATTCATTTTCTACTGCTTGTCCTGTTAAGTTTCACGGGGGGCTGGAGCCCATTCCAGTGGCTTTTGGGCAAGAGGTGGGGTACACTCTGGACAGGTCGCCAGTCCGTTGCAGGGCCAACACCGATAGACAGACAACCATTCACTCTCGCAGCCATACCTACAGTCCATTTAGTCTCGTCCTCTCTTGCATGTCTTTGGACTGTGGGAGGAAGCCAGAGTACCCTGAGACAACCCATGCAGGCACAGGGAGGACATGCAAACTCCACACATAAAGATCCTGTGCTTTTCCCAGGGCTTGAACCTAGAACCTGGAAACCTTTCGCTGTGAGGTGACAGTGCTAACCACTGCACCACCATGCCCCTCCTGGGCCGCAATCCAAAAATCACAATCCTCTAAAGAATTTATGCTTAAATAATCCACAGCATCACAGTTCCCTCTACATACATTGTTTCCAGCAATAAACTTAAAAAAAAAAAACCTCTGCGTTGGTCTTGCAATCTAACTGTTAAAATTTTTTAAAGCACTTTGAGTGCCGCTAAGGTAGAAAAGCACTATATAAAATAAGTCCATTTACCATTCTTTGGAATAGGAAAAACAAACAAACATGTAAACACTTTGTATGTAAAGGTATTGTAAACTAAAGTTGTAGTAAACTTGCATTGTAAACTAAAGTGCTGTACTCGAGAAGTTTATACTGGCAAATAGTCGTGCAATGAGTACATGTAAACATACATTAAGTGAGATTCATTGGTTGCATTCACTCGCCTGTTTATGTACTCTGACAGCCACTCTTGTTTAAAGGCCTAGTGTTTTTTCTTTGCATTTTGAGAGCCGGAGTTCCCGGAGAGAACCCACGCAGGCCTGTTAAAAGGAAGGTTTTCGTTGCCGCTGTTGCCTGATGTGCTTGCTCATGGAGAATTGTTGAGTGTAAATTCATTGAAGGAGTGTGATACTAGACCTGCTCTACTTGTAAAGTGTCATGAGATAAGTTTTGTTGTGATTTGGCGCTATGTAAATAAAACTGACTTGACGCAGGCACAGGGAGAACATGCAAACTCTACACAGAAAGATCTCGTGCCCGAGCTGGGACTCAAACCCAGAACCTTCTTGCTGTGAGACGACAGTGCTAACCACTGCACCACAGTTTTATTAGAACACTTTTTCCTATCAGTTCACAAATACATTCACCACACTTTAACATGGTTTTATTGCCCAGGCCTTATATCTAAACAGGTGAAAGGAATTCAAATCAATATATTTGGCAAGAATAATGTTTTAATAAATGATAATGTGAAATGTCAATGATGGACCTCCAGAGAATTATAAAGTTCTTGGCTTTACAGGGCTCTTGTGAGTTTTAACTGGTAAATCAATTTCAGTTATCAAATGTAAATTCATTTATTGGGACCTCTTATGAATGTAACTATTTTTGGTTTCAATGATAATCACAGTAAAATTCGAAGATGGCTAGTAATAATGAATTGTGGCTTATTGATTAAGAAAGGAGGAAAATTAATCCTCCCTAGGACACATAATGGATTTTCCCTTACATTGTGAGCTGACTATCAGTTCATTCTACCGTCATTGGTTGGGACATCTGTGTGCATCTCCTCGTCCCATTAGACTACTGCAGGAGACCATATTTCTCAATATGTATCTACCTCCTCCCACTTTTGGTTTGATGTCTGTGAAGGCTAAAGAACAGGTATAAGACAATTACAATTCTACAATTTCATTTTGCAGACGCTTTTGTCCAAAGCAACGTACAACACAAGCAAGAATTCAGACTTAAGGAAAAACCCATAGTAAGCGCAAAAAGTGCTTCAGTTGTGATTTGGTCACAGGTATTGCCATCTAGTGGCAGAAGAAGTGTCTCCCCCCCCCCCCTTTTTTTTGGACAAACATACAACATCACACAACACAGTAAGTGCTACATAATCACTAAGTGCTGGGTCTTGGACCCTCTGACTTATTCTACCTCACAGGACAAAGAGGAGAAGAGTCAGGTTAAGTGCCTAGGTGCTCTCTGAACAATTGAGTCTTCAATTGTCTCTTGAAAATAGAAAGGGACTCAGCAGAACGCACAGAGTTCGGTAGTTCATTCCACCATTTGGGAACAACAGAAGAGAAGAGTCTGGCTAGAGATTTGGAGCAGCGCTGGGCTGGAAGCACCAGGCGTCTTTCGCATGCAGAGTGTAGTGGGCGAGAAGGAGAGTAGATCTGGATCAGGGATTCCGGGTAGGCTGGAGCCGTTCTTGTGATTGTTTTGTAAGCCAAGAGAAGTTCCTTGAATTTGATTCTGGCTGCCACTGGAAGCCAGTGAAGAGAAACCAGCAGCGGGGTGACATGTGCCCTTTTGGGCTGGTTGAAGACCAGACGTGCTGCTGCATTCAGGATCATCTGCAGAGGCTTGAATGAGCATGCAGGGAGGCCTGCCAGAAGAGAGTTGCAGTAGTAGTTAAAGTGTGTGACTAGGACCGCCTTCTTCATCTGCGAAGTATTGCTAAGATTAGGAATATCCTTTCCCAGAGTGATGCTGAGAAACTGATGCATGCATTTATCACTTCTCGGCTGGACTACTGCAACTCTCTCTTGTCAGGATGTCCTAAATACTCTCTAAAGAGTCTCCAGCTGGTCCAGAATGCTGCAGCGAGGGTTTTGACGGGAGTTAAGAAGAGAGAGCACATCTCTCCCACTTTAGCTTCTCTCCACTGGCTTCCTGTAGGATCTAGAATCGACTTCAAAATCCTTCTGCTGACTTATAAGGCTCTCAATGATAAAGCCCCATCCTATTTGAAAGAACTCATTAGTCCCTACTTTCCCACCAGAGCACTCCGCTCCCAGAATGCAGGTCTGTTAGTGATTCCTAGTATCTCTAAAAACAGACTGGGAGGTAGAGCCTTTAGTTACTGGGCTCCTCTACGATGGAACCAGCTCTCTCCATGGGTCAGAGAGGCAGACACTTTAACTACGTTTAAGTCCAGGCTTAAGACCTTCCTCTATGACAGAGCCTTCAGTTAGGACTGGTTCAGGTAGCTCTGAACCATTGATAGCTATGCTGCTATAGGCTTAGACTGCTGGGGGACACATCAGGTTACATGGAGCCCTTCCCTCCTCTCCTCTCCTCTCCCCTCTTCTCCTCTCTTCTCCTCTCTTTTCCTCTCCTCTCTCCCCCTCTCTCCTCCTCTCCTCCCCGCACATTTTTGGAACTGTCATTACCATTACTTGTTGCACTTTGTAGTTTGGCCTTGGTGTCTCGCAGTCTCTCTGTGTTTCCACAGATCCACCATAGCCCCAACCGCTGCCTGCATCGCCCCCCCCCCCCTTATTCCCCACTGTTACACCGGCCTGTGCTCCCCTTCCATGAACCAGTCTGCCATCCAGTCCCCCATCAAGCTGGCTTGCTCTCCCTGCCTCCCCTTCCAGAAGCTTCCTTCTTCAACTGTTATTAACATTTCCATGTTTCCCACATTTTGTATTGTAAACTGTTTTCTTGTCTGTAACAACATCTACTGCACGTCTGTCCGTCCTGGGTGAGGGATCCCTCCTCTGTTGCTCACCCTGAGGTTTCTCAGATTTTTCCCTGTTAAAAGGGTTTTCTATGGAGTTTTTCCTCAGTCGATGTGAGGGTCTAAGGGCAGAGGATGTTGTTATGATGCCATGTGAAGCCCTTTGAGAAAAACTGTTTGTGAAAATAGGCTCTACAAATAAAATTGCCTTGCCTTGCCTTGCCTAGTCAATGCGTGAGATGACAAGAGCCTGAACCAGAAGCTGTGTGGTCTGTTGGGTCAGGAAGGGTCTGATCTTCCTGATGTTGTATTTCAATTACATATGAAAGGTATTAAAAATATTGTCATAGATGGTATTTTGTCACTTGTAATTAGATTTTGGGATGATTGCAGGATAATGGTGCTAAATAGTGGAGTGTGTGACAGGGTGAATGACTACTCACATAGATGTGAAACCTGCATTTTGTTGCTGCTTGTTTTTGTTCCAAATGTGTTTATATATTGTCACATTCTTAATATAATTGCCTGACTCATTTTTTAAAGTTTGGGGAGATGTGGTGTAGTGGTTAGCACTGTTGCCTCAAGCCCTGGCTCAAGCAGTGGGTCTTTCTTAGTGGAGTTTGCATGTTCTCTGTGCCTGCGTGGGTTCTCTGCAGGTACTCCAGCTTCCTCCCACAGTCCAAAGACATGCAAATGGGAACTAGGCTAATTGGATACTCTAAATTGACCGTAGGTATGACTGTTAATGTGAATGGTTGTCTGTCTATATAGCCCTGCAATGTACTGGCAACCCATCCAGGGTGTGCCCAGCCTTTTGCCCTAAGTAAGCTGGGATAGGCTTCTAAGAAGGTGACAATATGTTGTATTCAATGTTTTCTCACACCCTAACAATATCTTGATGAAATTCATATGAAAACAGTGATAATTTGTGTGTTTTTTATATCGTTACATCCCTAGAAATCAAAATTTGCAATATTAACAACCTAACCAGTAATTATCATAATTAATCATAGCCAGTGTCAATTAAATCATTGTATTATTTGGGTAAAGTAACAGTGCAGTTTCTATCTTCTACCATCTTCACCCCTACCGACAATTTGAAAATGCAGTGACCAGCACAAATATTAAATGTTGATGAGAGGGGGCAATAATATCATGAATGAAATGTCCAATTACAAGTTTAAAGTAAGAGAAGGAGTCATAATCTACGAAGAGTTTTTTCATTACAATGTTACTGAATGTTACTTTTGTGTTTTCTTAAAGAAAAACAGTGGGAGATTATGGGCTACTACTAATGAACAACTACTAATTCTGTTCATCTCCCGGTACCTCCATAGTCACTGACGTGGAGTTGAAGCGACTGAAGGATGCCTTCAAGAGAACCAGCGGCCTCTCTTTTTACATGACTCAGCAGTGCTTCTACAGGGAGGTGCTGGGAGATGGAGTTCCACTCAAAGTTGCCGAAGTAAGTCACTGTGTCACAAATCCTTTCAACCAAACAGTGTGTGTGTGTGTGTGTTTGAGTGTGTGGTATGCTTCATCAAATAATTGTCTCGCCAGATCATTCAAATATAATATTATTTTGTCATCAAATTAGTTGTAAATAAATTGGTGTGTTGCATAACAAAAATATTGTCTGATATGGAAGATACCTCTGTGTGCAAGGTGATATGGCCCAAAAATTTAATCTGATTTTAAATTTTATCTGTTTTCCCCCAAAACTACAAACAAAAGACACTTATAAGCGTTATGATTAAAATAACGAGATGAGGTATGAAGGTTCTTCCTTCTGCCAGTAAAACAACACAATTACTGTAGTAAACTTCCATCCATTCAATCCATTTTCTATACCGCTTATCCATCACAGGGAGGGCTGGAACCTATCCTAGCTCAGACATTGGGCGAGAGGCGGGGTACACCCTGGATGGGCCGCTAGTCTATTGCAGGGCCATCAGGAGCAATTAGGGGTTCAGTATCTTGCTCAAAGATACCTTGCCATGGTCACCGGGGGAAGTGAGGATGGAACCAGCAACCCCTCGGTTTCTAGACAGCCACACTACCTCTGAGTCATGCTGCCCCTCTTTTAGTAAACATTAATAGAAGGATTAATGTTAACTTTTCTATTTAACTACTTTTATAGTTTAAGTAAAATAAACCATACTGTGTGTTAGCAACACCTATGTTCATTTACTTAAGACTGCGGCCAGTATTCTCTCTGCTGACTGACATCCTCCAGTCTGAAGTTTCTAGGGGGGCAATAACAAATATTGTAATCTGAATGTTATACTAGGCCATATTGCCAGCTCAAGAGAGCAGGCATTTGAAGCTCCATGGAGGAGATGACTGGGTCCAGAATGGGCTTTCCTGAGCATTTGATGATCATGCTGAGAGGTCAGAGATTGGAGTGGGTGGCCTTTGATTTAGAATGGGAGCTCGCTGTATTTGGGACGTGATTTCTGTTTTGAATTGTAAAAGAATCAAACCAGTAAATGCGGGTTATCATGCTTTTGATGAAGGAACTGCATAATGCAGTTGCACCACACAGAGTTGTGGCTCTGGCCTGACAGACTGATTTATTTTGTTAGCATAAGAGTCGGAAAAACACATTCAATCCAGTTTTGTGACCTTTACCATTAGAGATTTGTGGTGTGTTTGACAACATTATAAAGGGATCCCTTAAGTGATTATTTTGTTCTGTTGAGTCTCCTCTTAACTGAAATATTTTTTTCCCCATTATCCTGCCCTTTTTTAATATGCAATGATGTCAGGTCAACAAAATTAGAATACACAGTCAAGGTAGTATCATCATGGTAAGTGCTACAGGGAAAATCATGCAATTCTGGACAAGTATAGATCATTTGTGTTCATACGAATCACCTTGGCAAGTAATGGTGAGAAACGCTCACAAGAATAAAAACAGAAATCATCCTTCTTTGATCTTATGTGATTTTTTTGTGAGACTGGGATTTAACAAAATATCTGCGTTCATATTGGTATAGGCGTGATGAACAAAATCAGTCCAATATAAACAATAAATGATTATTCCCGTTTAGATATATACTCTCATATTTGGACGGTTATAATACAGTATGGGTAGGACAAGTTTTTAAGAGTTTTAATACATCATTGATACATGTGAGTTGAATTGGACAACAACTGAAAACAGGCTTTTCACATTAATTGACAATAGTATCTGGTTATGATGTTTGATTTGTCATGAAACCTTGTCAGGATTTAGGATCCAAACTTTGCTAAACTGAGATTTCATTAATTTATACACTTGGTACAAGTTGTCAAAGAAACCTCAAACCAGCACTGTTAATTATTGTTCTCAGTTTGTAATGAAAATATTTGTTGTTGCAAACTGGTGAACACAAAATTAGTGTGAATTTGCCCATGTCTTTACATTACCTGTCTCTGCCTTTGGTTTAGGTGATCTACAACTCATTCGGAGGGTCATCCAAAGGACTACACTTCAATAACCTGATCGTGGGTCTAGTGCTTCTGACCCGAGGTCGCAATGAGGAGAAGGCCAAGTGTAAGTTTCTCCTGATGCTGTCGTCTTCATTTCTTCAACATGTCAAATCTGTTAAATAGTATAATTTGATGTTTGAAAGTTCTCAGTCCATTTGATGGATTTCTGTCAACTGGCTTCTATTTATGAGATGCTAAGTCAACAGGTAGACCATGTTGGTCTGTGTTTGAAAAAGCAGCCAATTCGTCTCATGGGTGGTCACTGTGTCTGTAATGTGAATTTTGCCATATTAAATGCTTGCCTGTTGTAGAAGAAGTTCATTGTATCATCCCTAGCACTGTATTTGATTAGTTTGATAAAGCTATTTGGACCCCACATTAATTTTCCTATTTCGAAACAAAACTTTGATTAACTAATTATCTGTGATAAAAGAATCATGGTTATTTTAAAATCCCCAAAGGACTCAGTAGTTTGCGCTATGAGAGATGAATGAACGGAACATAATAAACGTAAAATCAATCCATCAAGGAAATTTTACTACTTCTGTGTCTTATCAAAATTATCATTCTAAATGTTCATAATTGATAGACATTGGATAAATCCATTGTACATGAACCAAATAAGAAGAATACATTAATTGTACATTTTATTTTAAATAATTACAACATAGTTTTCCCTTTAGTTCCTCCTATGAGGTACAGGTAGTTTCCTGCAGGCAAGCTGAACCTGGTAGAATACCTCCATATATTAAGCTGTTTTTCACAGTCGCGATGATCAAGTTCCATAAGTTGCCATTTAATGGAATAGATAAGGGAAAAAGGCAAAAATAAAGAGAACCGTAGCAGGTGCAGTAGTTACGTGTCACTTATGATTACATTAGTGTACACATTTTTTGCTAATGCAGCTGTGATGCTACAAGAAAAAGCATTTGATATCCAGGAATTCCTTCTAAGAACACACTGATGACCATCCATTCAAAAAAGGGCTCGTTTTCAAACATTTACCAGACAGACCAGCTTTTTAATAGGCTTGACCTATTTCCCTTTCTCTTAGACTAGCTTCATGGCTCAGTCAGGAGGTAGATCAGAAGTTTACTGATTCAATTTCTGGTTCCTTCAGAGTCATTGCAGCTTCTGCCGTCAATATGTGAATATTAACAGGGAATACTATAAAGCACTTAAGTAGCTCTTTTTGAAGAAGCTATATAACTAAATTCCATTTACATTCATCATGAATTTCATTTTCATCCCCTCATGCAGGTTTAGTTTTGAGATTGTTATCTCAGTTCTTTCTCAGATGTTTGATTATTGATATCAGCACTGGCAAATAAGAAAATATAAACCATGCTGTTTAGACAACCTATAGTGAATGCATCATAAATTTGCTCATTTACAGTCATGGCTGGTATTTTAGAGTGACGTAGAGTCACAACCCGATTAAGTTATGAAGTGGAAATACTGCAGCTGCATCTCTTAAGGGGTTGTGTTCTGCAGAGGAAAAGAGTTTGAGTGCAGCAGGGTAAAAACAAGTCATGGTGGTGTTTCTCCCATACAGGAGTATACAGGAGTCTCTCTAAAAATGGAACATAACCATCAGTATGGAGACAGTCTGGTGCAGAGCTCCTTTATCTGATGGATGTGATTACATACTTATTACATTACTATTTTGGTTCAAACATTTTCCTGCCAGTTGGTGGATTGTCCTCCGAGATTTACACAATACATTTGGCAGTTTATAATTTCAAACCATGTGCCCTTTTGCCCCAAAGTTTGAGAACCACTGTAGGAGAACTTCACTGACATTGTTGCTTTTTTTATCCTTGCTGATAAACTCACTTGTAACATGTTCTTATGCTTAAAGACCTCTTCAGCCTGTTTGCCAGTGATCTGGGTGGATACGCTGCCAGGGAAGATATTGAAGCAGTTCTCCAGGTCTTGGATGGAGAAGTCCCAGTGTCCCTCTTAAAGTGCTTCAGTGAGGTCAGCCTGTCATCACACAGATATACAACTTGAACATTAGTGTCAAATCAAACGAGAAAAATCAGTTTAATCCACATTCCCTCCTCAGCTCATACTAGTTTGGTTTGAAGCAAGAGGACAGTATGGTAACTCATTGATCCATCCATCATCCATCCATCTTCTTCTGCTTATCTGGTGTCAGGTCACAGGGGCAGCAGCCTAAGCAGAGAACCTAGACTCCCCTCTCCTCGGCCACTTCATCTAGCTCCTCATAGGGGATCCCGAGGCATTCCCAGGCCAGTTGAGAGACATAGTCTCTCCAACGTGCCCTGGGTCTTGGCTGAGGTCTCCCACTGTTTGGGCATGCCCTGAACACCTCCACAGGGAGGCATCTAG